>NC_036855.1:14690201-14741081 GCF_002910315.2 Salvelinus sp. IW2-2015
GGCGCTGGGCAGACGGGCAGCGCAGGCGGCGCTGGGCAGACGGGCAGTGCAGGCGGCGCTGGGCAGACAGGCAGCGCAGGCGACGCTGGGCAGACAGGCAGCGCAGGCAACGCTGGGCAGACAGGCAGCTCAGACGGCGCTGAGCAGACGGCCGACTCTGACCTGCTGAGGGGCACAGTAGGCCTGGTGTGTGGTGCCGGAACTGGTGGTACCGGACTGGAGACACGCACCTCAAGGCTAGTGCGGGGAGCAGGAACAGGGCACGCTGAACCCTCAAGGCGCACTGTAGGCCTGGTGCGTGGTGCCGGAACTGGTGGTACCGGGCTAAGGACACGCACTTCAGGGAGAGTGCGTGGAGGAGGAACAGGGCTCTGGAGACGCACTGGAAGCCTGGTGCGTGGTGTTGGCACTGGTGGTACTGGGCTGGGGCGAGGAGGTGGCACCGGATAGATCGGACCGTGAAGGCGTACTGGAGCTCTTGAGCACCGAGCCTGCCCAACCTTACCTGGTTGAATGCTCCCCGTAGCCAGGCCAGTGCGGGGAGGTGGAATAACCCGCACTGGGCTGTGCTGGCGAACCGGGGACACCATGCGTAAGGCTGGTGCCATGTACACCGGCCCGAGGAGACGCACTGGAGACCAGCTGCGTTGAGCCGGCTTCATGGCACCTGGCTCGATGCCCACTCTAGCCCGGCCGATACGTGGAGATGGGATGTACCGCACCGGGCTATGCGCTCTTCCGCTTAACACGGTGTCTGCCCGTACTCCCGCTCTCCACGGTAATCACACACCTCAGGGCAAGTACCGTGTATACTACGCCAAACCAACAGCTCTCTCTCTTCGCTCTCCTCCAATTCTACCAACAACTCATCGAATGTCTCATAATCTCCCATCCTTTCACTTTTCTCCAATCTGTCCAATAACTCCTCCACATTCTCCGACTCGTACCTCAATTTCGCCAACTGCTCCTTATGGTAAGCACGGGGAACTGGCTCCAGTCTCCTACTTGACCCAGCTACACTCCCCGTGTGCCCCCCCCCCAAGACATTTTTTGGGGAGCCTCTCGGGCTTCCAGCCACTCTGCCTTGCTAGCTCCTGCTGCTGCTGCTGCTGCCGCTGCTTCCCCTTACCACGCTGCTTGGTCCGAGTATGGTGGGTGGTTCTGTTACGGCTTTCTTCCTGGGATGAAGGAGAGGACCAAAACGCAGCGCGGCTAGTGTTCAACATGATTTAATAAAGATAATAAGGAACATACAAGCAACACAAAACAAAATAAATGGTGAAAACCGAAGAACAAGTCCCTAGTCTGGTGCAGACAACACAAAAGAACAGGAACAAGCACCCACAAACCAACACAAACAAGCCACCTAAATATGGTCCCTAATCAAGACAAGACAAACACCTTGCCTACTATTGAGAACCCATAAGGTATATCATAGAAATGGAAAAACTAGACACACACACATAGAATGCCCCACGCCAACTCACTTCCTGACCAAACTAAAAACATAAAACACACAAAACTATGTCAACTGACACTACCCCGCCAACTAATGCTAACCGCTAATCTGCATGTAGTTCAACGCCACCCACCAACCCGCCAACCCTTACACACTGCTATCCCCTGTCATCAATAATGCAAGTCACTAAACCCATTAATCTACAATATCAATCAATTCAATTCAATCAAAGGCTTATTGGCATGAAAGCATTTTAAAAACAAGTGCCTAAAGCAATGAAGTAGATATTATACAAAATGAAATAAACAATACATATAACAGTAAACATTAACACAACAGAAAGTTTCAAAACAATAAATGACAGTACAAATGTTTAAACTTATATAAGATACAGTGTGTAACAATGTAACAATAATGAGTTTAAAGCACACAATGTAAAATAATAAGCAATAATGTATGGGTTGTATTTACAATTGGGTTCTTGTCTTCCACGGTGATCCTTTTCTTTGGCACAGTCACAAATCTTTTGCTGCTGTGATGCACACGTGGAATTTCCCCCAGTAAATAGAGGAGTTTATCAAAAATTGGATGTTTTTCAAATTCTTGTTGACTGTGTAATCTGAGGAAATATGCTCTTCTCTAATAATGTCAAATTACATTGGGCAGGAGGTTAGGAAATGCCCCACTCAGTTTCCACTCAAATTTTGGTGGGCATATGCACATAGCCCGTATTCTTCTCCTGAGAACCATGTCTCCTACGGCGGCCTTCCAAATAGCAAGCTAAGCTCACGAGCCTCTGTACATAGTCAAAGCTTCCTTAAGTTGTCCCAATCACAGTGGTCAGTTATCTGCCAACGGTACCTCTGTTGAGGGCCAAATAGCATCCTAGTTGGCTCTGTTTTTTTTTGTTAATCTTCCAATGTAGTCAAAGACTAAATTACTTTTTGTTTCTCATGATTTGGTTGGTCTAATTGTGCTGTTGTCCTGGGGCTCGTGGGGTTTTGTGTTTTTGTGAACAGAGCCCTAGGACCAGCTTGCTTAGGGGACTCTTCTCCAGTGTCATCTCTCTGTAGGGTGGCTTTGTTATGGAAAGGTTTGGGAATCGCTTCCTTTTAGGTGGTTGTAGAATTTAACGGCTCTTTTCTGGATTTTGATAATTATGTGGGTATCGGCCTAATTCTGCTCTGCATGCATTATTTGGTGTTCTACGTTGTACACGGAGGATATTTTGCAGAATTCTGCATGCAGAGTCTCCAATTTGGTGTTTGTCCCATTTTGTGAATCTTGGTTGGTGAGCGGACCCCAGACCTCACAACAATAAAGGGCAATGGGCCTCTATGACTGATTCAAGTATTTTTAGCCAGATCCTAATTGGTATGTTGAAATTTATGTTCCTTTGGATGGCATAGAAGGCCCTTCTTGCCTGGGGGTCCCTCAGATCGTTCACAGCTTTGTGGAAGTTACCTGTGGTGCTGATGTTTAGGCCGAGGTATGTATAGTTTTTTGTGTGCTCTAGGGCAACGGTGTCTAGATGGAATTTGTGGTCCTGGTGACTGGACCTTTTTTGGAACACCATTATTTTGGTCTTACTGAGATTTACTGTCAGGGCCCAGGTCTGACAGAATCTGTGCAGAAGATCTAGGTGCTGCTGTAGGCCCTCCTTGGTTGGTGACAGAAGCACCAGATGTAACGGCGGTCCTCCTCCTCTTCATCCGAAGAGGAGGAGCAGGGATTGAACCAAGGTGCAGCGCGTTGAAATGACATGATGAATTTTATTAACAAGACAAAACGAACAAACACGAAAACGAACTATACTTGAAAATGATACAAAATAACAAAACGAAAGTAGACAGACCTGAACAACGAACTTACATACAACGTGAAGAACGAAATGAACAGGAACAGACTACCTGAAATGAACAAACCGTAAACAGTCCCGTATGGTGCAAACATCGACACAGACACAGGAGACAACCACCCACAAACAAACACTGTGAACAGCCTACCTAAATATGACTCTTAATCAGAGGAACGCAAAACACCTGCCTCTAATTAAGAGCCATACCAGGCAACCCTAAACCAACATAGAAACAGATAACATAGAATGCCCACCCAAACTCACGTCCTGACCAACTAACACACAAAACTAAACAGAAAACAGGTCAGGAACGTGACACCAGATCATCAGCAAACAGTAGACATTTGACTTCGGATTCTAGTAGGGTGAGACCGGGTGCTGCAGACTGTTCTAGTGCCCGCGCCAATTCGTTGATATATATGTTGAAGATCATATCTCAATCAGCCTGACTAACCGGTGTCTGTATGTAGCCTCGCTACTTTTATAGCCTCGCTACTGTATATAGCCTGTCTTTTTACTTTTGTTTTATTTCTTTACCTACCTATTGTTCACCTACTACCTTTTTTGCACTATTGGTTAGAGCCTGTAAGTAAGCCTTTCACTGTAAGGTCTACACCTGTTGTATTCAGCGCACGTGACAAATAAACTTTGATTTGATTTGATTTGAGAGTATATCTCCAGTTCTTTGGGTGAGTCTCCGTGTACAGCGGCTTTGACAGAGAGGGTAGGTGTCCATACGGAGGGGCATAGCAGTAGAAGAACAACAAAGACCATAAAACCTGGTGCCATATGTCGGTAGTCCTGGCTGGGTATTTAACAGGGGTCTTTCCTCTAGTTTACCAGGGGGAGAGAGAGATTACCACAAAGCTGCTTAAGCCCTATGGACCACTAATTAATAAAAGCAAGCATGAAAGACCCTCTCATCACAAAAACAAAACCTGTTATCAATTAAAACATAATGTATTGCGATACTCCTAGTCCTAAGCTATTTGCACAGTAAGTATACTGTAACCAGGCACCCGTCAAAATAGAGGGGAATAACACATAGGTGCACAACAAGATCATATGACTACATATTCTCTGTGAGTTCTCTTCGCACCTACAGATAGAGCACTCAGAAACTGGTTAAAGATTGAGCCCCCTCTCAACCCAGCCACCTTTGACCCCCCATTTCAACCTATGTCATACTGAGGTTAGTCCAGTATAGTCCAGCTCAGTACAGCCCCTCTGCTCAGAAGCCCATCTCCTGTGATTAGAATGCCGTCTGCCACTAGCCGGCATCCATAACATCGATCAGGAGTGACTGCAGCCCAACATTCCTGTTGTCAGCAGTGACAGGAGCCAGCTGGGTGGTAGGCTTAGAGCCCTGGCTGGGCCTGGCCGCCGAGGGGAGGCTGTATGCAGGCATGAGGGAGGGAGGGAGGGAGAGAAGTAGGGTGGGCTGGGCTCGAGTAATCACTACTGCCTGCCTGGTACAAGTGTACGGACTGTGTGTACGTGTGTGTGTGCATGTGTGAGAGAGAGGGTGCACAAGTTTGATCTCATCTTTGGGACCTGTTTGGCTATATGTGTGTGTTTACGGCTGTGGGAGAATGAGGGGGCTACTACTACTTCTGTTGCTAGCTGTATGGCGTGAGCCATGGGGACTGACAGGTAACACTTAAAACTTACCGTGGAGAGAAGAGCTGCTAGGACAGGCTGTGTGTTTATGTGGGGGAGGTAGAGGGCTGGAGGAGGGCAGAATGAGATGTTCTTGTTTTTAACTTGTGGAGAGAGGAGTTTTAGAGGATTTTGCTGATGTGTAAACTTTCATTGCTTACTAAGCATATTGTAGTCCCAGTGATTTACTATATACCGTGAATAATCAAGCAACATACTTCAAAGCATTTGTTTTCTTAATACAATTTGACTGTGACACAGAGAGAAGTAGTAACTGGGCTCACATCCGTACCGATATTTGAACTTTCATCCTCATTAGTAAAAGGCATAGTCTAGTCAAGTGCTTCCTGGAGAGCCGCATGCTTGCCAGTATACTTCCATATCTGATTAACTCATTTGGTTTGGTTAGGGAGACTCTGATTAACTCATTGGTTTGGTTAGGGAGACTGATTAACTCATTGGTTTGGTTAGGGAGACTCTGTTGAACTCATTGGTTTGGTTAGGGAGACTCTGATGAACTCATTGGTTTGGTTAGGGAGACTCTGTTGAACTCATTGGTTTGGTTAGGGAGACTCTGATGAACTCATTGTTTGGTTAGGAGACTCTGATTACTCATTGGTTTGGTTAGGGAAGACTCTGTTGAACTCATTGGTTTTGGTTAGGAGACTCTGATAACTCATTGGTTTGGTTAGGGAGACTCTATGAACTCATTGTTTAGTTAGGGAGACTCTGATTAACTATTGGTTTGGTTAGGGAGACTGATTAACTATTGGTGTAGTTAGGGAGACTCTGATTAACTCATTGGTTTGGTTAGGGAGACTGATTAACTCATTGATTTAGGTAGGGAGACTCTGATTAACTTATTGGTTGGTTAGGGAGACTCTGATTAACTCATTGGGTTTGGTTAGGGAGACTGATTAACTCATTGGTATTGGTTAGGGAGACTCTGATTAACCATTGGTTTGTTAGGGAGACTCTGATTAACTCATTGATTTAGTTAGGGAGACTCTGATTAACTAATTTGGTTGGTTAGGGAGACTCTGATTAACTCATTGGGTTTGTTAGGAGACTCTGATAACTCATTGGTTTGGTTAGGAGACTCTGATAACGCATTGTTTGGTTAGGAGACTCTGATTAACTCATTGATTTAGTTAGGGAGACTCTGATTAACTCAATTGGTTTTGGTTAGGGAGACTCTGATTAACTTATTGGTTGTTAGGAGACGATAACTTATGGTTTGGTTAGGAGACTCTGATGAACTCATTGGTTGGTGTTAGGGAGACTCTGATTAACTCATTGGTTTGTTTAGGGAGACTGATTAACTCATATTTAGTTAGGGAGACTCTGATTAACTTATTTGGTTTGGTTAGGGAGACTCTGATTAACTCATTGGGCTTTGGTTAGGGAGACGATTAACTCATTGTTTGGTTAGGGAGACTCTGATTAACGCATTGGTTGGTTAGGGAGACTCTGATAACTCAATGGTTTGGTTAGGGAGACTCTGATTAACTTATGGTTGGTTAGGGAGACTGATTAACGCATTGGTTTGGTTAGGAGACTCTGAGAACTCATTTTTGTTAGGGGAGACTCTGATTAACTCATGGTTTGGTTAGGAGACTCTGATTAACTTATGGTTTGGTTAGGGAGACCTGTTAACTTATTGGTTTGGTTAGGGAGACTCTGATGAACTCATTGTTTGGTTAGGGGAGACTCTGGATTAACTCATTGGGTTTGGTTAGGGAGACTATTAACTCATTGATTTAGTTAGGGAGACTCTGATTAACTTATTTGGTTTGGTTAGGGAGGACTCGATTACTCATTGGGTTTGGTTAGGGAGACTCTGATTAACTCATTTGGTTTGTTAGGGAACTGATTAACTCATTTGGTTTGGTTAGGAGACGATTAACTCATTTGGTTTGGTTAGTGGAGACTCTGATTAACTTATTTGTTTGGTTAGGAGACCTGATGAACCATTGTTTGTTAGGGAGACTCTGATGAACTCATTGGTTTGGTTAGGGAGACTCTGATTAACTTATTTTGGTTTGGTTAGGAGACTCTGATGAACTCATTGTTTGGTTCGGAGACTCTGATTAACTCATGGTTTGGTTAGGGAGACTCTGATTAACTTATGGTTTGGTTAGGGAGACTGATTAACTTATTGGTTGGTTAGGAGACTCTGATGAACTCATTGGTTTGGTTAGGGAGACTCTGATTAACTCATTGGGTTTGGTTAGGGAGACTGATAACTCATTGATTTAGTTAGGGAGACTCTGATTAACTTATTTGGTTTGTTAGGGAGACTCTGATTAACTCATTGGGTTTGTTAGGGAGACTGATTAACTCATTGGTTGGTTAGGGAGACTCTGATTAACGCATTGTTTGGTTAGGAGACTCTGATTAACTCATTGGTTGGTTAGGGAGACTCTGATAACTTATGGTTTGGTTAGAGACTGATTAACGCATTGGTTTGGTTAGGGAACTCTGATGAACTCATTGGTTGGTTAGGGAGACTCTGTTAACTCATTGGTTTGGTTAGGGAGACTCTGATTAACTTATGGTTTGGTTAGGGAGACTGAATAACTTATTGGTTTGGTTAGGAGACTCTGATGAACTCATTGGTTTGGTTAGGGAGACTCTGATTAACCATGGGTTGTTAGGAGACTGATTAACTCATTTGATTTAGTTAGGGAGATCTCGATTAACTATCATTTGTTGGTTAGGGAGACTCTGATAACTCATTGGGTTTGGTTAGGGAGACTCTGATTAACTCATTGGTTTGGTTAGGGAGACTGATAACTCATTTGTTTGGTTAGGAGACTGATTAACTCATTTGGTTTGGTTAGTGAGACTCTGATTAACTTATTTGGTTTGGTTAGGGAGACTCTGATGAACTCATTGGTTTGGTTAGGGAGACTCTGATGAACTCATTGGTTTGGTTAGGAGAGACTCTGATTAACTATTTGGTTTGGTTAGGGAGACTCTGATTAACTCATTGGTTTGGTTAGGGAGACTGATTAACTCATTGGTTGTTAGGGAGACTCTGATTAACTCTTTGTTTGGTTAGGGAGACTCTGATTAACTCATTGGTTTGGTTAGGGAGACTCTGATTAACTCATTGGTTGGTTAGGAGACTCTGATAACTCATTGGTTTGGTTAGGGGGACTCTGATTAACTCATTGGTTTGGTTAGGGAGACTCTGATTAACTCATTGGGTTTGGTTAGGGAGACTCTGTTGAACTCATTGGTTTGGTTAGGGAGACTCTGATTAACTCATTGGTTTTTAGGGAGACTCTGATTAACTCATTGGTTTAGTTAGGGAGACTCGTTGAACTTATGGTTTGTTAGGAGACTGATTAACTTATTGGTTTATTAGGGAGACTCTGATTAACTCATTGGTTTGGTTAGGGAGACTGATTAACTCATTTTTAGTTAGGGAGACTCTGATTAACTTATTGGTTTGTTAGGGAGACTCTGATTAACTCATTGGGTTGGTTAGGGACGATAACTCATTGGTTTGGTTAGGAGACTCTGATTAACGCATTGGTTTGTTAGGGAGACTCTGATTAACTCATTGATTTAGTTAGGGAGACTCTGATTAACTAATTGTTGTGGTTAGGGAGACTCTGATTAACTCATGGGGTTTGGTTAGGGAGACGATTAACTCATGGTTGGTTAGGGAGACTCTGATTAACGCATTGGTTTGGTTAGGGAGACTCTGATTAACTCATTGATTTAGTTAGGGAGACTCTGATTAACTCATTGGTTTGTTAGGGAGACTCTGATTAACTTATGGTTTGGTTAGGGAGACTGATTAACTTATTGGTTTGGTTAGGGAGACTCTGATGAACTCATTGGTTTGGTTAGGGAGACTCTGATTAACTCATTGGTTTGGTTAGGGAGACTGATAACTCATTGATTTAGTTAGGGAGACTCTGATTAACTTATTTGGTTGGTAGGGAGACTCTGATTAACTCATGGGTTTGGTTAGGGAGGACTGATTAACTCATTGGTTTGGTTAGGGAGACTCTGATTAACGCATTGGTTGGTTAGGGAGACTCTGATTAACTCATTGGTTTGGTTTAGGGAGACTCTGATTAACTTATGGGTTTGGTTAGGGAGACTGATTAACTTATTGGTTTGGTTAGGAGACTCTGATGAACTCATTGGTTTGGTTAGGGAGACTCTGATTACTCATTGGTTTGTTAGGGAGACTCTGATTACTATGGGTTTGGTTAGGGAGACTGATTAACTATTGTTGGTTAGGAGACTCTGAATGTTGAACTACATGGTGGTTTGGTTAGGGAGACTCTGATTAACTCATTGGGTTTGGTTAGGGAGACTCTGATTAACTCATTTGGTTTGGTTAGGGAGACTGATTAACTCATTTGGTTTGGTTAGGGAGACTGATTAACTCATTTGGTTTGGTTAGTGAGACTCTGATTAACTTATTTGGTTTGGTTAGGGAGACTCTGATGAACTCATTGGTTTGGTTAGGGAGACTCTGATTAACTTATTGGTTTGGTTAGGGAGACTCTGATTAACTCATTGGTTTGGTTAGGGAGACTGATTAACTCATTGGTTTGGTTAGGGAGACTCTGATTAACTCATTGGTTTGGTTAGGGAGACTCTGATTAACTCATTGGTTCGTTAGGAGACTGATGAAGCTCATTGTTTGGTTAGGAGACTCTGATAACTCATTGGTTTGGTTAGGGAGATTCTGAATGAACTCATTGTTTGGTTAGGGAGACTGATGAACTCATTGGTTTGGTTAGGGAGACTCTGATGAACTCATTGTTTGGTTAGGGAGACTCTGATGAACTTATTGGTTTGGTTAGGGAGACTCTGATGAACTCATTGGTTTGGTTAGGGAGACTCTGATGAACTCATTGGTTTGGTTAGGGAGACTCTGATGAACTCATTGTTTGTTAGGAGACTCTGATGAACTCATTGGTTTGGTTAGGGAGACTCTGATGAACTCATTGGTTGGTTAGGGAGACTGATGAACTCATTGGTTTGTTAGAAGACTCTATAACTCATTGGTTTGGTTAGGGAGACTCTGATGAACTCATTGGTTTGGTTAGGGAGACTCTGATGAACTCATTGGTTTGGTTAGGGAGACCCGTAGGCTCCTGTTGAATCTCACTGTGTGGCTGGGGGACAGTTCTGTGTGGCAGAGAAAGACATAAACATACCCCTAAGCCAGATACATGTCGAACATGAAAAACTAATGGTGTGTTATGTTGTCATTCCAGGTGTGCACTGCGAGGTAGACATTGACGAGTGTGAGAGCGAGCCCTGTCAGAACGGCGGGTCCTGCAAGGACGCTGCCAACGCCTACACCTGCAACTGTGTGAAGACGGATCCAGGGGAGGAGCCATGGGGTGGCCATAACTGTGACGTCCGTCTGATTGGCTGCAGGGAACACCTGTGTGAGAACGGAGCCACGTGTGTGCCCATCCTAAGCCAAGAAGAGCACAGTGGGGACGATGGAGATGAACAAGAGCATGGCCACACCTGCCTCTGTCCCCCTGGCTTCACTGGGAAGCACTGCAGCATTCCCACCACCTTCTCCTTTAACACAGAGGGGTATGTCCTCATCCAGCTCCCTCCTACAGCTAACAGGACCAGTAGAGGGATTGACCCCCAGCACCACCACCACCACTATGGGATCCACGTCCAGCTGCGCTTCAGGACCACCCTGGCTGAAATGCTGCTGTTCTACAGAGGGGCTGAGCACTACTTTGTGTCCCTGGAGATTGTGGGGGGCCATATCCATGCTAGAGCTGGATCAGGGAAGGAGCTACAGGCCACCTACCATCTCCCTGTCAATGACGGAGACTGGCATGAGGCCAAAGTGACGATGGATGAGAAGCTGGTGCTGATGGTGAAAGGACCAGGCTGTGACAATGACGGTGGATGCACAGTGGAGGACGAAGGACACAACCAATTGATCTTCTTCCAACCTGGATCATTCCCCCAGGTCTATGTGGGTGGGGCCCCCCAGAAGTATCTGGACAACACAGAGAGTAGGAAGGGTTTCATTGGCTGCATGGAGGATCTACAAGTTGACCACCAGCTGCTACTGCCTCAGGATATCTCTCCAGAGCACATCCAAGACATGGAGCTGGGCTGCAACAAGACCGACTGGTGTCATTCTGACCCCTGCCATCATCGTGGGCATTGTATTGACCTGTGGACTAGCTTCAGCTGTGAGTGTGATCGACCCTATCACGGCTCCTTGTGTGAAGAAGGTAAGAACTGTTATACCTTTTAAGGGGGGTTACGTGTGTCTCCTCAACTTACAGCCTGTTCCATTCAACTGCACCGGTTTGTACAGGTTTTGTTGTTCACACTGAAAGTATTGCTTTTTGTTGCTTGCCTCAGAATACCCCTCATGGACATTCAGCAATGAAGACACTGTGAGCTATGCTGCCTTCAACATCAACCAAACGGACGGGGAGAACTTCAACATCTCCTTCTTCCTGCGCTCTCTGAAGCCTAGCGGCCTGCTCCTCCAGCTGCGGAGAGGGAGGAGGGCCTACCTCACCCTGTACCTGCGGGAGGGAACCCTGGTCTTCAACAGCCCCCCCACCACCCTGTTCTCTAACGGTACCTACATCACCAGCGGACAGAGGGAGCTGGTCACTGTGGTGGTACGCCAGGGTCAGGTAGGGTTCAGTCAGGGTGGGACACAGTTATCCCTGGGGAAGGTGAGGATGGAGCAGGGGGACATGGTGTACATGGGGGGTCTGCCACCGGGGGAGTCCACTGCCCCCTGGGGAGGTCACTTCAAAGGCTGCTTACAGGACATCACTCTGGACCACATGCACCTGTACCGTAACCTCCCAGAGGAGGAGTGTCACACCCACAAAGCGTTCCAGTGCTACTTCCCCCAAAAATCTGAGAACGTGTTGGATGGCTGTGTCAGTGATGAGGCATGCAAGGTAACGTCAATAACACCTTTACGCTTTAGAGATGTTTTGCTGTAACTATAGACCTATGAACTGCTTAAGGAAACTGGTACAAGAGCTGTCTAGATTTCTCAGGTTAGGGTCCTAACAAAGACTTTTCAGTTCACTCTTTGTAACAGACACTAATATCTATGTCCTCCTCAGGCTGGTCCCTGTAAGAATGGAGGAACGTGCACAGTCACCTGGAATGATTTTGAGTGCACCTGTCCCATGAACTTCTCTGGCAGGCGATGTGATACACGCGTGTGGTGTATCAGCGACCCCTGTGTCGTGGGCAGCCAGTGTGTGGATCTAGTTGACGGTTACGAGTGTGAGTGGACTTTTTGGATCGTATACATTATCTCTCTCCCTTTCTCTCTACTACAGTATCTTTCTCGGCACAGACACACGCACAAACAAAATAGCGAACACCTTACCAAAAGGTGTGTCACTGTATTCAATATTGAGTTGCCTTATTAATATACTGCTGTTCCACCAGGCCTCACTAACGCCACCTTTGAGAGCAACGCTCTGCAGTTCACCGCTAATGGCTCGCTGGTTGCCACGGTGACCAGTGTCTCCATGGATATACGTACTCGGGAGGAGAACGGCGTGCTGCTGCGGGCCACTAATGGAGCAGAGGTCTTCTGTCTGGGTTTGCTCAACTCCTCCCTGCTGGTCAAACTACTGAGCGGCAACAGCCTGGAGCTACAGGCCTTCACCAGCGACCTGCCCATCTCAGACGGGGCCTGGCATCACCTCCACCTGGCCATGACAGACCCCCTGCAGCCTGTGTCCCGCTGGCGCCTCACTGTGGACGGGCGCAGGGCTGGGAGCACCATGGGCACAGCCGGGCACCTCAACTTCCTCAACAACACCACCGTGTGGCTGGCAGAGAACTACACAGGCTGTCTGGGAGAGGTGAGGGTGGGAGGAGTCTACCTACCTCTGTTGGACGACCAAGATGCCCCTCAGGCAGCCCGGTTTGTCAGACAGGGGGGGCAGGAGAACAAGATGGGGTGTGTTGGTGCTGATGTGTGTCAGTACCAGCCCTGCCTCAACCAGGGCACCTGCCAGGACCTCTGGAACCTGTTCAACTGCAGCTGTGCCCCGGGCTGGGAGGGAGAGTTCTGCCAGAGGGACACAGACGAGTGTGCCTCAGGCCCCTGTGCCCACGGCACCTGCACAGACCTGCTGGCAAACTACCAGTGTGAGTGTCACAAAGGATGGGGGGGCAGGGACTGTGAGGAGGAGGTGGATGACTGCCTGGAGCACAGCTGTTTGAACGGAGGCTCCTGCCTAGACGGGACGGGTACCTACCAGTGTGTCTGCCCCCCTGGATACACCGGCCGCCGCTGCCAGTGGGTACCACAAACTATAACCAGGGCATGTTCCTGTTCAAAAATCACTGTGTGTGTGTCTACATATTCAGTATGTATTAATGTTGTAATGACTGTATTTTGTGTATCCTACAGATGGAAATTCCCTCCACAGCAGTGTGATGAAGAGACGCAGTGTGACAACGGTGGGGTCTGCATGGATGGGATCTGGGGTACCAACTGCACCTGCAAACCTGGCTACACTGGAGACTGGTGAGATCACTAGCCTATCCAACTCTCCATAGAAAATACATGGGCCGCGTTCCCGGAGACTAACATTTTATTGGACTAAGAAGGACTAAAAAGCATGCTAAATGGACTATGCTTAACCTGTGTCCGGTAGCCCGGCCCTATAAGTCTACAGTTTAAAAGCTGAGCATGTCAGTGGGACTGTATAAGGCTCCTATTGCATGTACAGAGAGCTATCGTCCTGCTGGGGTGTCAGTGTCGTGTTGACTCCCCCTGGTGTTCTCTCCCAGGTGTGAGGCAGAGATAGATGAGTGTGAGTCCAGACCCTGTCTCAACGGTGCTACCTGCCTGGACCGACTCAGCAGCTTCCAGTGTGTGTGTGTGCCGGGCTTCAGCGGCACACAGTGTGAAATCAATGTAAGGCACCCTATATCTCCACTGATCACACTCAGTAACTGACAGTCTGTGCGTAACGACATACTGTCTGTACATTTGTTACAGTAGACTATGTAGTGATAATATAAGTTGAGTATCAAAAGCTTATACACAGACCAGATTGGATCAAAGAGGCTGATGTATTAAAACAATTTAAGCTGTAGTTTGTCTAATCTGAGTAATAAGGTACTAATAAGTAATAACAAGGTAATAATAAATAATAAATTAAATGTCCTGCTCTCGCCCCTCTGTAGAGACAGGAGCAGAGGCAGCGCATGCCCTGGCTGGTGGTGGCCATCCCTCTGGCCAGCCTGTGTGTGCTGCTGGCTGTGGTGGCCCTGGTGTTCATGGTGCTGACCGCACGCAAGAAGCGCCAGTCGGAGGGCACCTACAGCCCCAGCACCCAGGAGGTGGCAGGGGCACGGCTGGAGATGGGCAGCGTACTCAAAGTGCCCCCCGAGGAGAGGCTCATATGAGCCCCACACACAACAGCAACACACACTACCTTCACTCGGCTACAGGTCGGACACCTAGCCTCCCTGGCTCAGACACACAACCAGACACAGGCGAGGACTGGTCAGACTCACTAAGAGGTTGCCAGGGTGTGAAAGGTCACCAGTGGTGTGGACATGTGCCCTCACAGTGGTGCCACCGCCACACTGCTGCTCCTGGGTCATGGGGTTGGGGGTGATTAAACCCGGAAGTAATCTCTTTATAGAAAGAGGTGACGTGGTCTGTCTGAGCCGCAGAGAAGGGCAGGATATCAAATCAAATCAAAATCAAATCAAATTTATTTATATAGCCCTTCTTAAATCATCTGATATCTCAAAGTGCTGTACAGAAACCCAGCCTAAAACCCCAAACAGCAAGCAATGCAGGTGTAGAAGCACGGTGGCTAGGAAAAACTCCCTAGAAAGGCCAAAACCTAGGAAGAAACCTAGAGAGGAACCAGGCTATGAGGGGTGGCCAGTCCTCGTCTGGTTGTGCCGGGTGGAGATTATAACAGAACATGGCCAAGATGTTCAAATGTTCATAAATGACCAGCATGGTCAAATAATAATAATCACAGATAGAGGATGAAAGAGCTCTCGTCTCCACAAGACTTGAGCACTGCTGTCGGGTTGAGTCTAATCAGCTAGTCCCCTTCCTGGAGCGATGAACCATACTGGACTCCAGTGGCTCTCTATACAATAGCTACCAGTGTACATTCTGTACCCCACATTGATTAGGTGTGAGTTCACTCTAAAGACCATTTTGATGGTAAAACATTATATTTTTCTCTGGATGTGCAGTTAACAGTTAACAGGCAACGCACTATACCAATAATGTTCTTTCCGACTCCCTGTAAATACTGTAATTGTCTTATTTCTAAATCTATGATATGTGTTTTTTGTTCATGTCATTGTCTTGTGCAAATGTATGAGGTGCTCCTAAAACTCGAACTCATAGAAAGTGGATTGAGACCACTTTAATGCTATCAGCCATCTCAAACTCTGATGCCACAGTACTCAGACAGGATACATTTTCCCAAACCTACACTCCTGTCTGTCTCTTAATCTATCCTCACCAGAGCCACTACTTAACCAGCCAAGTGATCAATGGACGTTTTCACTGTCCACCGAAGGTGCTGAAGCTAAATATTGTGCTCTAGTTCTTTTCTGTAACTATGGATGATGTACGACATATACTGTAACTAAGCTGAATGAAAGTAACATCTAATTAGCTTGAATTGAAGTTTATGCAACCCCATACTAAAGGCAAGTCATTGAAAGATAATTATCTGCCATGAATTGACTTCCACATAACTTTATGAATGTGTTTGGATGTGCCTTCCTTACAGAATGGATGGAACGCTGACAAACCCAACATTTGACTCTTGTACATTCTACATTGGATATGGTATTTATCTATATGTTGATTTTTGTATGGTCCTATCTACAGTACAGTTGACTGGATGGAACTTTGTATTGTCTCAAAGGAAAACTCACTGTGATTATTGTGTTGATGTCTGTGTGGAATGCTGTAGAGCGGTATGACAGACCGACAAATAGACAGAGCAGGTTTCTGTTTGAGCGCAGTCGGTCCTCCCCCTCCCATTCCTGCAGGGCTAGGTGATACGGTACGATCCAGTGAGACATGTACTGACTATACACTGATGTTAGCGCTGCCGGTCCTCCCCCTCCCATTCCTGCAGGGCTCGGTGATACAGTACGATCCAGGGAGACATGTACTGACTATACACTGATGTTAGCACTGTCGGTCCTCCCCCTCCCATTTCTTCAGGGCTAGGTGATACAGTACGATCCAGGGAGACATGTACTGACTATACACTGATGTTAGCACTGCTCCAGTGTTGGATTATACAGAGTACATTCCAGTGTTGGATTATACAGAGTACATTCCAGTGTTGGATTATACAGAGTACATTCCAGTATTGGATTATACAGATACATTCCAGTGTTGGATTATACAGAGTACATTCCAGTGTTGGATTATACAGAGTACATTCCAGTGTTGGATTATACAGAGTACATTCCAGTGTTGGATTATACAGAGTACATTCCAGTATGGATTATACAGAGTACATTCCAGGTTGGATTATTATACAGAGTACATTCCAGGGTTGGATTATACAGAGTACATTCCAGTGTGGATTATACAGCAGTACATTCCAGTATTGGATTATACAGAGTACATTCCAGTATTGGATATACAGAGACAGTTCCAGTGTTGGATTATACAGAGTACATTCCAGTATTGGATTATACAGAGTACATTCCAGTGTTGGATTATACAGAGTACATTCCAGGGTTGGGATCAATTATAGTAAATTCACAAAGTTAACATTGCCCAGTGAATTGTCAATTGAAAACTGAATTGACCCCAACCCTGGTACACTCTGGATTCGCATCTACAACAGGGGATAGATCGGACTGATCTGTATTTTAGTTCTGAATAGTATGGTAGGAGTTTACACTGGACGCCCCTCTACTCAGGCAGTACCAACTACAGTGTAAAGAACAGCAAGGTATGCTGGGTAGGCTACACTGGTATGTATAGGGAGTATTCTGTGATTATTCTGGAAAATGTGATTGGGTAGCAACACTGTAACATGATGCAATTGTAAATAATGTGATTTATTCAAAACTCTAACGTTTCTATTGGATGTCAACAGTTAAACTAATGCAAAAGAGAATGATAATTAAAACAACACCATGAAATGAATGACTGGACTTACTGTGCATGGTTTTATTTGTAACTAGATAAAATGCGGTAAGAATTGTATCTGACAAACGATAACAAGTCAACACAGTTACCCTATAAGTGCTTGA
Source organism: Salvelinus sp. IW2-2015 (assembly GCF_002910315.2). NCBI lineage: Eukaryota > Metazoa > Chordata > Actinopteri > Salmoniformes > Salmonidae > Salvelinus > Salvelinus sp. IW2-2015. The sequence goes on from NC_036855.1 coordinate 14,707,463, forward strand.
CTGTCTGTTTGTTCAATAGAATTTGCAATTCAGTGTCTTTCACAATGCTTCTGAAGGGATTTCCTCCCACAGTCCTGTAGGAGCGTTCTGTCTGAATATCACAAGGGAAGGAGTTTATGTTTACAACGCCCGCATATAATTGAAAAATAAACTGAATAGAAATACAGTATCTCACCAGACGATTTCTGTTTCTTCTCATAACATAACACACCTATGGGCTGGAAATTGTCCCCCTTATATTAGACATGAAAGAGAAATGCTCTCTCTCTCTCATCCTGTAAGAATAATGTATGATTCCAGTTATGTTACGTATTAGCTCATTGATCCAAGGGAATGTGAACTGGCCTGTGATATTGAAACAGAGGGACCCATCCGGTCCAAGATGAGAATTCAAAATTAAATCTTCTCTGCTGAGATAATATGAGAACAACTGAGGGAAGGACACTAAAATGATTTCACTCATCCTTCTGGAATCTCCCTCCCCAGGAGTGGGGCTGGCACAGAGGGTCACAGCCAGGATAAGGGCCAGACATAGAGGGGAAGCCTGAACAATACAAGCACTTCAACACCAAGAGAGAGAAACCCACAGGAGGGAGTGTTGAGCTAAGAAGAGATATTTGGGAAGAACTAGTTTTGCTGCATATATAGCACAGGAGGCTGCTGAGGGGAGGACGGCTGGAACGCAAACCATGTGTTTGATGTATTCGATACCATTCCACTCATTCCACTCCAGCCATTACCACGAGCCCGTCCTCCCCAATTAATGTGCCACCAACCTCCTGTGATATACAGTATTGCAGTTTGCTAGAAAAAAGTACACAAAGAGAGTCGCACACTGTATATACAAGCTCCCAGTAATTTATATGGTAAACCACCAGCGTTTCGGCATCACTGTGGCATCCTGAAGAAAACGCAGCGACGCCCAAACGCTGGTGGTTTACCCAACACTGGGAGCTTGTATGTGTGCAACTCTCTTTATTTATCTCTAAAGAATACAGTTTACTCGCCGTTAGTCAGCACCTCTACCAAGTTTTGGGGGGTGTGCTTCAGCCCATGCTTTTTATTAGAGTATATAGTGTTGCTGACAAAGGTGCGTAGGTTACGATGATGTGATAAAGTAGGAATAATTATGGTGGCTGAATATCATTCAGCCTTAATATAATTCAGTTTATAGATAATCCTTTAACTTCACAGTCTTTTCTCTCTTCCTCTTTCTCTCACTCTCTCACTCTGCACCCCCATCCCTCCTTCCTCACTCCCTGGCCTCTTTGAAGATTAAATGGTGAATTCCTTTGTGTCTTTGTCAGACTCCCACCCTCAGAGCAGTGCAGTGGTGGTCAGTGCTTCTCTCCCTAATGAACAGAACTAGAGAGGGATGGAACACTGGCTGGCTTCCTCCCTGATCCACAGTGTGGGGGTCGGAGGAGGCAGGAATGCTGGGCTGGAATCTACACACACACACACACACGCACGCACACATACACACACTTGGCAGGTCTAATTCCGTATACCCCTCCCAACAATAAAACAGGGTAGAAAATATACTTACCTAGATATGATGTGATCTACTGTACAATATAAAACATATTTACTTTACTTTATCTTAACATAACCTCTTGTGAACAGACAAGCATTGTAAACAAAAATGGTACAGTATACAGTTGAAGTCGGAAGTTTACATACACCTTAGCCAAATACATTTAAACTCAGTTTTTCACAATTCCTGACATTTAATCCCAGTAAAAATTCCCTGTCTTAGGTCAGTTAGGATCACCACCTTATTTTAAGAATGTGAAATGTCAGAATAATAGTAGAGACAATGATTTATTTCAGCTTTTATTTCTTTCATCACATTCCCAGTGGATCAGAAGTTTACATACACTCAATTAGTATTTGGTAGCATTGCCTTTAAATTGTTTAACTTGGGTCAAACGTTTCGGGTAGACTTCCACAAGCTTCCCACAATAAGTTGCGTGAATTTTGACCCATTCCTCCTGACAGAGCTGRTGTAACTGAGTCAGGTTTGTAGGCCTCCTTGCTCGCACACGCTTTTTCAGTTCTGCGCACAAATGTTCTCTAGGAATGATGTCAGGGCTTTGTGATGGACACTCCAATACCTTGACATTGCTGTCCTTAAGCCATTTTGCCACAACTTTGGAAGTATGCTTGGGGTCATTGTGCATTTGGAAGACCCATTAGCGACCAATCTTTAACTTCCTGACTGATGTCTTGAGATGTTGCTTCAATATATCCACATAATTTTCCTACCTCATGATGCCATCTATTTTGTGAAGTGCAGCAGTTCCTCCTGCAGCAAAGCACCCCCACAACATGATGCTGCCACCCCCGTGCTTCACGGTTGGGATGGTGTTCTAATTTTCTTTTGAGTTTTAATGACTCCAACCTAAGTGTATGTATACTTCCGACTTCAACTGTATATGTCATGATACAAAGGGATGCGTGAGATCACATTGTATGACATTTGGGTAGTTGGTTTGCATTTTGTTGCATGACATAAGTATTTGATACATAAGAGAAGCAGAACTTAATATTTGGTACAGAAACCTTTGTTTGCAATTACAGAGATCATTCGTTTTCGTCACTGGTTATTTGGACAAATCACAATTTTGCAGGTGTTAGCATCTTTCGAATTTTGGAAGGGGAGGGGACATTTGGCCCATAGACTTGCCTGTAACTTGCAAAGAGAGAGGGCGGAGCTCTTCGTTCTGGTTCTGATCCTCGTTCCATCTTTTGTCTCACGTATGGACACAGAACTTAGCATCTGACTAATTACGCAAGATTTTAGTTCTGGGTTAACCAATTTTCACGTTAACCTTTTTCGTATCGAATACCTTACAGTAGATATACCAGAACATCTTTCACAGAGTCCAAAACAATTTCTACACAATGTTTTTAGCTTAGTGAAGCCTGATGAAAACAATTTACAGTGAACGCTACACAATTTGTGAAAATAGATAATTTTTCTTGTCTAAAAACATGCATTTTTCCTCAAGGGGTACTCATACTACAGTAAGTATGCGGGAAGAGGCAGGAAGTGAGTGGTTGGGAAATAAAGATGTACTGTACAGTAAACAAAAACATTCCTGCACCCAGATGAGCCCACTGTTCTCCCCTCCCCCTCTCTTCTCCTCCTGAGCCCTGAGAGATGGGTGCGTGGTGTGCAGGGGCCCGCTCCCCCAGCGTTGGCGTGTGACAGCCCTGACAGACGAGGGCTGTTCCTGGGTAAGTATCATGTCAGGAGGAGGCGGCGCGCGGCGGGAAGCGCTCCACGCGGCGGTGTCAGCCATCATGGTGCCAGCTCTCGCTCTAATGAGGAAGACAGCCGACTCCTGCTCTTTCCCACGTGTCAGGAATCTCTGACAAATCAGCAGCGCATCACTCCGGCCACAAATGATACGTTGACAAATGCAAATATTTCACTTTTAATTGACACTAAGAGATGGAGATGATACCGCTGCCAGAGCTTCTGAGGAGAATGCAGTGGAGCAAACGGGAGGGAGGGAGAGAACTAGAGAGAGAGAAGGGGGGAAAGAGTGTGATGGAGAAAAAAGAGATAGAGGGGGAAGCAGGGATGTAAAGAGCTATAGAGAAAAGAAGATGTAGGAATAAGCTGGAAGGATTTTTTATATTTGCACAGGGTGTCATTCTCTCTGCATTATGCACACGTGGTTGAGGAGGAGAATAAAGGCAGGCCAAGATTAGAGGTGTGTTTCTGAGGCTTGTCAGCCCGCTGTGACAGCCTTGTGTGGGAAGCGCTGCTCTGCATTGATGTAGCAGCAGGCTTACAGCTGATTGGCTGTACAACAACTAAACCAAACCCTGCCAAACATTAGCGACTAATTTAGCCAGGTGTGCCTCCCCTTCAGTACACAAAGGTATGTCTCTGCTCTGGCAGACACTGGGTGAATTATGGATCACTTGATATGGTTATAACCTCCTGTGTTAACACTCATAATTGGCCCATTATTTGAGCATTTTACTTTCAGACGGTAATAACAGGTGTACAATATTATGTGTTTTAGAAATCAAGCATTTGCAGAATCATAGCATTACGTTGTCTTTAAGTCGCTCTGGATAAGAGCGTCTGCTAAATGACTTAAATGTAATGTAAATGTTTAATTGAGGAGTATAGCTGTAAATTCAGATCATTGTGCTCAATTACTCAATGAAATCCCATTTGGTCTGTGTCCAAAAGACTGATTTTTCAACTCTTATCTATGGTACTGGTCTGCTGAGGCTGTTTATTCATGAGCAGAAATGTCCCTTTCTCACCACTAGAGAGCAAGAGCAAGCTACAGCTCTGTACCGAGGAGGAGGGGGACAGAAGGAAAGGAGAATACAGTAAGTATGGATCTGTTTATTCCACATTTTGGAGTTTGCTCATCAGATCAATTTAAATGGATAAACCTCACATCCTCCCCAGCTCTCATGAATAAAGCTGTGGCCCAGAGTGCAGCTCGCCCTGTCTCTGGAACCATGCAGACTGCCTGCATTTCTGAAGCTCCTCACACACACCACACCACAAGCGCATGCGCACCTGCACGCGCCCGCGCACACACCACACACACACACACCACACACACACACACACAACACACACACACACACACACACACACACACACACACACACACACACACACACACACACACGACACACGACACAGTAGTCTTCCCTCCAAGGATAATAGTTACAGGTCACTATGGAACATAATTAGATATCTAGCTGTCAGGCAGACTCTTGGATACTAAATTGGACGAGTGGGTATGAATGATACAGCCGAATAATGACTCAATTGCATACTGTCTGTTCTGTGAAAAACCCTGTCCCCTTCTCACCTTAAAGTGTCTATTAGAATTGAAAGCAGATGTACCTCCAATACTTCCGGATTCTTCCGAGTTCAGCCTGAATCACTTGACTGGAGGGTATTTTTCTCATGGAAGCAGGAGTTTAAGAGGACTAAGTTTTGTGTGGAGACTTGGCTGTATATTTACTCTGCTGATGAGTATTTCATAATTGTTAGCGTTGGTGTAGCGCTATGTGAATGGAATGCTAATATGTACCCGAGGGTAGGCCTGATAGAGAGAGAGACATAACTCATTACTGTAATTAGACCTGCAGGAGAGAAGAGAGGAGAGGAGAACATCCCCCATTAGCTCATGATCAGATCCAGCAACACACACACCTCATACACACTCTCTACCACCACAGAGCCCCTCACACCCTATGCATTGCCTAACCACCCTTCCAACATTGCATCCCAATCGCCCTAAAGTGCCTGAAGGGTACATAACAATCTACATCGCCCAAAACGGCATCCACATCACTCTAAGGTCTTCTCAAACCCACATCTTCCTCACAGCTCAGAGGCAGAGATCAGTGTGGCAGGCATAGTGTTTCGTGGTGATAGGCTGTAGCACCAGACCAGACACAGAGGTGGACAAACCAGAGGTCAGGGAGAACAGAGCCTCCACACTGAGGTCAACACCAGAGGTCACATGTGGGCCATGCTGGGCCCTGGGCCTGAGGCTGGAGGGGTGGTTGGAAGGTGGAGGGGGAGATCAAAGCCTGATGCTGTTTGTCTGAACTTGAAACGGGGGGGATCTTGGGAGGAAGAGAACAACAGAGCTAATTAGGCAAAAGGAGAGGAGAGGAGCTGACAGTGCCCAGCCAAATGGCTCGGTGCCAGCAAACAAAGGCAGTGGTGTGGCGTGGCAAGGCATGGGCGCGATAGATGGGGCACACCACTTCATTAATGACCGACTGGAGCTGAGGGGGAGGAAGAGAAGGAGGGAGGGTGGGAAAGAGTGAGAAACACAGGGTGAGACAAAGGGAGGGAGAGTGGAAGGGAAGGGGGAAGGAAGCAAGGAGAGTGGAAGGAATGAGAGAGAGAGGGAGGGAGGGAGGGAGGGGGCAGACGAGAGGAAGCGAGGCATGCAGGGAGGAAGACAGGGCAGGAGACAGGCAGGAGGGAGGGAGGAAGACAGGGAAGGAGAACAGGTAGGCAGGGAGGAAGACAGGGAGGAGACACGCAGGCAGGGAGGAAGACAGGGAAGGAGACAGGCAGGGAGGGAGGAAGAGTATCAGAGAGACACATGCAGAAGGAGAAATGAAAGTGTGTTTAATTGAGCTGAATACTTCCACCTTCCCACTGTGTATCAAATCAAATCAAATGTTATTAGTCACATGTGACGAATACAACACCTTACAGTGAAATGCTTACTTACGAACCCCTGACCAACAATGCATTTAAAAAAAATACAGATAAGAATAAAAAAATAAAAGTAACAAGTAATTAAAGAGCAGCAGTAAATAACAATAGCGATACTATATACAGAGGGGTACCGATACAGAGTCAATGTGCGGGGGCAGTTGAGTAACATGTACATGTAGATAGAGTTATTAAAGTGACTATGCATAGATGATAACAACAGAGAGTAGCAGCGTGTAAAAAGAGGGGGGGGGGCAATGCAAATAGTCTGGGTAGCCATTTGATTAGGTGTTCAGGAGTCTTATGGTAAGGGTAGAAGCTGTTAGAAGCCTCTGGACATAGACTTGGCGCTCCGGTACCCTTGCCGTGCGGTAAGCAGAGAGAACAGTCTATGACTAGGGTGGCTGGAGTCTTTGACAATTTTTAGGGCCTTCCTCTGACACCGCCTGGTATAGAGGTCCTTGATGGCAGAAGCTTGGCCCCAGTGATGTACTGGGCCGTACGCACTACCCTCTGTAGTGCCTTGCGGTCGGAGACAGAGCAGTTGCCGTACCAGGCAGTGATGCAACCAGTCAGGATGCTCTCGATGGTGCAGCTGTAGACCTTTTAGGATCTGAGGACCCATGCCAAATCTTTTCAATCTCCTGAGAGGGAATAGGTTTTGTCTAGCCCTCTTCACGACTGTCTTGGTGTGCTTGGACCATGTTAGTTTGTCGGTGATGTGGACACCAAGGAACTTGAAGCTCTCAACCTGCTCACTGCAGCCCACTGCTCCACTGCAGTGTGTGTGTGTGTGTGTGTGTGTGTGTGTGTGTGTGTGTGTGTGTGTGTGTGTGTGTGTGTGTGTGGTGTGTGTGTGTGGGTGTGTGTGTGTGTGTGTGTGTGCGTGTGCGCGTGTCCGTGTGTGTCTTACATGCGTGTGTTATGACTGTGAGTGTATTAAAACTCAAGTCAGGTCAAGTCAGATTCTTGATACAGTATATTGTATTCAAAAACCTGTTAAATTATTGACCCCACTGACCAGAGCTTTGCTAGGGCTGTGGTGGTCATGAAATTGTGGCCGCAGGTTATTGTCATGCAAATGACTGCCGGTCTAGCGGTAATTGACGTTAATATACATAAACATGTTTAGCATCTCCAGACCTCCAGGCATAAAAGCCTCTGATGCGCCCCTCTGGAACATCTACATTGAAAATAGTTGAATAAATCCATTTAATATACACCATCACAATAAATCCGTTATTTATTTTAGCAGGCTAAAGAAACATTATGATACGAAGAAAATGTATTTCAGAAGAACCAGGGCTGTTCCTGGCCGTTCTGCACAAAGCCCCCCCCCCCCCCCACACCCATAGGGTGGCGCACAATTGACCCAGTGTTGTCCGGGTTTGGCCGGTGTAGGCCGTCAATTTGTTCTTAACTGACTTGCCTAGCTAGATAAATGTAAAAAAAAAATGGCTGCTTCATAGGTGACCCGCCTACATCCATCCACTTGCAACATATCTCCAGCATCCAAACAGTGGTGAATAGAAAGAGACATTTGTTACACAAAACACCAAAAAGTGTAATGACAAATATGGCTATTGCCATCAGGCCAGAGTGTATGCGTCCACTGGTATGTTTTGGCGTTGGCCACTCATCTCTCTGCCTTGGCAAAATGTCACTGTTCTCCTAGTAGAACCACATCGTTTTTGAGTGAAGGCTATACCACCTGTTTTTAAGTCCATTTGCTAATTTTTCATGTATCTGACATGAGGTAATGATAAAAAGTGCTGTAATGGCCTAAAGTTTTCTTGACGATTCGCTTTAATTAATGTGAACGGCTCACGTTTTATCTTGGCTGTAACTGCTACACGCTTTATGTCAGATGTTTTTTTTGTTGACGGAACGTTGGCAGGGAGCCGACGTCAATCTGATGGCGTAGGTGGCTGTCTGATCCTGCCTAAGGCCCTAAGAAGAACCCAATATGAGTTGGCCTACTGTATATTATCTGGCTATGCTCCATGCCATAGGCTGTAGGCCAGTTCATTTAGCAGACAAGATAAGTTTATAAGTCCCGTGCCATTATTTTACATTATATGATTTTATTATAAGGATAATATAATTGAACGTAGCTGAATAAAATTGAAAGGATATTTTCCCATTCCGGAGCAAGCGCGCATATGAATGTGCCTATGTTGAAAAAGATCTTAGCCTATATGCTAGATTTAGAGTTATTGGGCAAATTTAGTTGTGAATGATACAAACCTTAGAATGTCTTAGAAATGTAAACATATATGAACTGCAGGATGCGACTATAGGCTGTTGACTATTTGAAAAAGCTTGCGCTCTGTTCTTTGCCACAGGGTGCACACCCTGCTCTCTCAAGTGATCATATTTTCACCCATCCGACTATTCTCAATTTATTCTTGTCTTTACTGACATGTCAAATGTGTCTCGATTTAGAATGGCCCGTTATGAAATGGGTAGGAACAGGGGCAGGGGCCATATGCACTGGAATAGTGAACGGAGGCCGCTTTCCCGCAGTTTAAATCATGCAAGTAGGCTACTCCGATTTTATAGGGAGCAGCTGAGAAATATGCCTAAATATAGCAACAGCTGGGATCCTCCTCTTTCTAAGAACACTTATTTCACTTAATGCATCAATCACTGTTTGAGGAGATGATATTCTGCCCAAACTCCGTATGTCATGGGCTCTCCAACCATGTTCCTGCAGCTACCCAGGGCTTCATTCGGGAAACCAAGTGAAATCTGTTTGGGACCATTGATAGTAACATGTTTTCACAATGAAATATATTTCATTAAACTGTTGACAGCCTGTTAACTATGAAAATATAAAAATGCCCTATTGCTAGGCTATTCAAAATACAAATTCACTATAATTGTAGGCACATTTTTTAAGCAATCAATGAACTCTCCCAGAGTCATTGAAAGTTTGGAGCGCAGCATAAGGTAAACAGTCCATCCAGTATGATAATAATACAGTCCACGTTCAAAGGCGATTACTATACTGTACCAAAGACATCTTACATGTTTTATGTATTTCTGCTGTGCATAGCCTAATATGCTGTAGCGTTAAGATTTCCCTTCACTGGAACAAAGGGGCCTAGCCCGAAACATGAAAAACAGCCCCAGACCATTATTCCTTCTCCACCAAACTTTACAGCTGGCACAATGCATTCGGGCAGGTAGCGTTCTCCTGGCATCCGCCAAACCCAGATCTGTCCGTCAGACTGCTAGATGGTGAAGCGTGATTCATCACTCCATAGAACGCATTTCCACTGCTCCAGAGTCCAATGGCGGTGAGCTTTACACCACTCCAGCCGACGCTTGGCATTGTGCATGGTGATCTTAGGCTTGTGTGAGGCTACTCAGCCATGGAAACCCATTTCATGAAGCTCCTGACGAACAGTTATTGTGCTGACGTTGCTTCCAGAGGCAGTTTGGAACTCGGTAGTGAGTGTTGCAACTGAGGACAGATGATTTTTATGCCCTACACGCTTCAGCACACTGTGGTTCCGTTCTGTGTGCTTGCGTGGCCTACCACTTCACAGCTGAGCCGTTGTTGCTCCTAGACTTTGCCACTTCACAATAACAGCACTTAAAGTTAAGTGGGGCAGCTCTAGCAGGGCAGATATTTGACAGAGGAGAGAGGGCGGATTTTTCACCAAATGAGAAAAGGCACGTCTATCCCCTCCCTCCTTCTATCTCTCCCTGCCTGTTCCCCTGAAAGTGTTCCATCCTTCCTCCTCTCCTCTCACCTGCTGAGGCAGACAAAGAGCCAGTGCTCTGAACATGAAAGGATTCATACATATTGAAACCACAGCAGGTCTGTTCCCGCCCTCATTTATAATCCATATTCCTTAAGAGCTCCCAGAACAAAATGCCTGTTAGATTTTTTGCCTTTTATATTCATTAGAATGCATTTTCTGCCAAGCCAGGTCCATAAAGTGTACAGGAATAAAGAAATGACTATGGGCACCCATTAACTATGGGAATAATCAAATCAGCTCCTATAAAGAAGAGGTAATGCATCTATGCTCCAGGGTGGTTTTGGGTCAGTAAATCACTCTCCACCATGCCGACAAAGGAGAGGGACTGACTGTGATCCAACGCCACTGCATTATTCATATCTTTCTTATGAGGAACGAAGAGACACAAGAGTGTTTCAGCATTCAGCCTTTAACACAAGGCCCTGGATTTATACAGTATGACAACAAACTAAGATGTTGGTCATTGTTATCTTCCAAAAGGAAATGAGTTTAAGATCTTGGACGATTGAACTACATCATAGATTGATGGCATCTACAGGATAATAACAGTGTAAGCTTTAAACTTCTGTAAACAGACAAACTCACACACTCAAACTGAGAGGAGGAGAATAGGAGAAGGAGGGAGGAAAAGGAACATCGGATAAAATAAAGACTTGGAGAAACTAGTAAAAGGAGGCCTTAGCTCATTCTCTCTCTCTATCTCTCTCTCTCCACCTGCCTCATGGCTATGTAGAATCTGTCAGGTTTGGGAGGGGAGATGTCTCAGGATGTCTCCTGTGTGTGTGTATATGTGTGTGTGTGGGGAGCTGATTAACAGAGCGCATAGCAGCGTGGCGAGGAGCGCGGGCCGAGACGCATGCAGCCCAAACAGAAACCCACTCCATGCAAATGTGTTTGTCACTCTGACAGTATGTCTCAATTAAGGCCCATAGCCGAGCTGAGCAAGTCCCTCCTCACCGAGGCTTCTGTCTGCAATCTGCCTGCTTCACTGACCCCCCCCCCCTTACACACACTCACACACACATCCTTTAAGGCTGGCGAAGAAATGAAAAGAACAAAGAAGAAAAGGAAAAACTGGAGAAGAGAAGAAAATCCTTCAGCCGCCTGACAGCAGGAGAAATTCTTGAGAAGCGCTAGAAAATTGACAACTCCTGTAGCACTGTGAGGTAAGATAGTAATGGTAAGAGTGGTCAGAGCAATGCAGTGATGCCAACTTTAACTATAACGACAACAATGATGGCAAAACAATCAAACTAAATCCCAGATAAACCCCCACTGTCATCACCCACTCTGGACGCTGCTGCTGCTACCGCTGCTGGGTTTGACGTCTACTGTGGCAGATCGCGCTACCGGAGCGTGATTTACCCAGGAGGACACACATATATGTACACACACACACACACACACACACAGACACACACTCACACACACACATCCCTTCTAAGCAGGGATGGAGGTAGATTTGGGCAGGGCTGATGGGTGATGTGGCTGTGATGCCTGGGTGCAGGTGTTTAATTAATCTCCAGACACGTCAGAGAGCGAAGGGACAGCAGAGCTGAGTGGGCTCTCCACGGCAGGCTGACAGACAGGGAGAGGGGAAGGAGAGGGACAGAGCTGCTGTCGCTGCCTGCAGCGGTTTCTGTGTAGCACCCAGAGGACAGATATGACACCTCATGTGATCTCCACACATTAGGACTGTGAGAGCCTGTTACATGCCTATCAGCTTGGCTCTATAGGGTGAGCACACTGAAGACTCCCAGATTTGAAGGAGCTGGAGGTGTAGGGGAGCAGGAGGCTGGTGTGCTGTCTAGTCTCTGTGTGGGTGGTTACAGGATGCTGCTCAGAGCTCAGTTCTGTCAGAGTGGGAGCTGGAATAAAGATCTCACCTGGCTGTCAGGCTGCCTGCACCTCCCTGTCTGCACCTCCCTGTCTGCACCTCCCTCGCAGCACTCCCCTGTCTGCACCTCCCTTTCTGCACCTCCCTGTCTGCACCCCCCAAATGCAAGCCACAGCCATGGCCAAAGACAGAGGAAGAAAATAACTTGACAATGTGATGTGTGCCTGTGATTGGGTTAATAACTGCATGTGTATGTGTGTGTGTGTCCGTGTTCCTGTGAGTGTATCTGTGGCTGATGTGCCTGTGTGTGTTTATCTGTGTGTGAAGTATGTGGCTGCAGTTGTGTGAACCGGTGCTTACCGGTATGGGGTATTTATACCTTGGGTCCCCTGGCACAAGCGGCAGGCCCTCTCAGAGCACAGATCTCAGTACCTCTCAGAGCACAGAGCTCAGTAATGGGGCTAATTGGGTGTAAAGGGGGTTGAGACTGGCATCAGGTGCAGCTGATCTGGTTTCCTGATTAAGCACTGTAATCTCCAGCACAGAACTGAACAGCTGACCAGCTCCCTTGAGTGTGTGGACACACACACACACACACACACTCCCCCTCGTTGTATACCTTGAATCTTTTATTTTTTATTAGAATCGCTTTTAGCCCAAGGGCTAGACTTCCAAGAGTCCTTAAGAAATGTAAAAATACATAAATTAGAAAAACAACAAAAGCAAAGTAAGAGGACAAAAACCACCCTCCCTCCCTCCCACATAACTCATGTGCACATATGAGTTTAAATATAACATAACTTAATAACCTCTTAGACCCACTCTACTTTAGATGTTCAAGACATTTTGTGAATTAATCTCTTAAAACCACTATTTGGCACGTTTTTGGAACTTTCTGTCAAGGACCTTAAATCAAATAAAATGTTATTTGTCACATGCGCCGAATACAACAGGTGTAGACTTTACTGTGAAATTATTACCTATGAAGAAAATGCTCACCCAGAGGCATCGCTCCTAGTGGTTTTAATGCAGGAAAACTGAAATCCGTTTTACCTCATTTCTACCAGCATGTCACCTATGCAACTACAGGTGAAAAAACTGTTGATCACCTTTACTCCACACACAGAGAGGAACAGAAATGTAACCCTCGCCCTCCACTTGAAAAATCTGACCATAACTCTATCCTCCTGATTCCTGCTTACAAGCAAAAACTCAAAGAGGAAGTACTAGTGACGAGCTCAATACAGAAGTGGTCCGATGAAGAGGAAGCTAAACTTCAGGACTGTTTCACTAGCACAGACTGGAATATGCTCCGGGATTCATACCACATCAGTCACCGGCTTCATTAATAAGTGCATAGACGACATCATCCCCACAGTAACAGTATGTACATATCCCAACCAGAAGCCATGGATTACACGCAACATGCACACTGGGCTAAAGGCTAGAGCTGCCGATTTCAAGGAGCGGGATACTAATCCGGACTAATATAAAAAATCCTACTGCGACCACAGAGCAATCAAACAGGCAAAGCATCAATACAGGACTAAGATCCAATCCTACCCCATTGGGTGTTGCTCAATAGTCTATCCTACGCAATTGCACACAGTAGACTCTGTGTCCAATCCGAGGCACAAAAACATATGAAAGCATGCACATTGCGATCAACATTGCGATCAACATTTATAAATGGTTTGATACAAAAACAAAAGTGATTTTTATGAAGTTCCACATGTGTATTTAGAGGAATATATTTAAATTGGCCCATAACTCCACCTATACAGCATCATAGGCTCATACATCCTTTAAGCAGGGTTCATACAGACATTGGCAAGTGAAATTCAAGGACTTTCAGGGACTTTTTCAAACACTTCATTGTAATTTTCAAGGACCCCCCCTCCCACAAACACACAGAAAGCAACGAAAAAATAGGCCATTACCACTTGAAGAATAATGCCTTTCTTTGGCCTTGCCAATGCATTGATATTCAAGTTATTATTACATTCTAAAATATGTGAGAATAATGTGGACTTGCCTGACTAAAGAAATTGGATGCATCCATGGTGATTTTTCTCCGAGCCTTTGTGGGCGACGCAGGCACATATAATAAAGCTATGAACAGCGGTAGTGTTAATCTCACCATTTGAATCTCACCACCGCTGTTTTTAGAATGGGTAAGCGACCAAAAAACAGGTTCCTTTTATAATGGAAGGATTTGTATGGAAAGCCAATTTGAAGACAGCATTAGATTTTACAGGCCTCATAATAACCGCACGTGGAGAACTTATAAATTGGCTACAATAATTATAAGCACCAAATTGAGGAAATGTCTGATTTTCAAGATATGCCTATTCCAGTACTTACATTTCTGAGCTTCAAATTCATGTTCAAGTAGTGCTACTTCAAGCCCCTTGTATTGTTTATCCAGAATAATTACTAGGAATAGTGTTGGGTGTTGCTCAATAGTCTATCCTACGCAATTGCACACAGTAGACTCTGTGTCCAATCCGAGGCACAAAAACATATGAAAGCATGCACTCATTTCCTACAATGGCGCCAAAGGAGATGGCTGCCGTTTAACGATCCAGTAACCGATTGTGCTATTGTATATGCTTTTTCGCGTTGCTTGTAAGTTACTTTGAACATAATGTTTCTGCCACCCTGTCTTGTGACCGAATAGAGCTTCGATATATCAGGACAACGATTACTCACCCCATAATGGAGGAATACTTTTTCTTCAACGAGTCGGACGGGAAGGATTTACTTCAGATGCCCGACAAGACCCTCATCCCCGTCATTCGCAAGAAAAAGAGACAGAAGTATCGTGGACGAAGATCCGGGGGCCTTGTTACCGAGATGGTAATCTACCTTTGTCATCGGTCCTATTAGCCAATGTACAATCAATCAAAAATAAAATAGACTAACTATGATCATGTATATCCTACCAACGGGACATTAAAAACTGTAATATCTTATGTTTCACCGAGACGTGGCTGAACGACGACATGAATAACATACAGCTGGCGGGTTTTAAGCTTTTTTCTGCAGGATAGAACAGAGGCCTCTGGTAAGACAAAATGGGTGGCGGTCTATGTATATTTGTAAAACACAGCTGGTGCACGAAACCTAAGGAAGTATCAAGGTTTTGCTAGCCTGAGGTAGAGTAGCTCATGATAAGCTGTAGACTATTTACCAAGAGTGTTTTCATCTGTATTTCTCGTAGCTGTCTACATACAACCACAAACTGATGCTGGCACAAAGACCGCACTCAATGAGCTGTATACGGCCATAAGCAAACAGGAAAACGCTCATCCAGAGGCGGCGCTCCTAGTGGCCAGGGACTTCAATGCAGAAAAACTCAAATCCGTTTTACTTCATTTCTACCAACATGTTAAATGTGCAACCAGAGGGGGGAGAACAACTCTAGATCACCTTTACTCCACACATAGACACATACAAAGCTCTCCCTCAACTTCCATTTGGCAAATCTGACTATAATTCTGTCCTCCTGATTCTTGCTTACAAGCAAAAACTAAAGCAGGAACCACAAGTGACTCGGTCAATAATAAGCAGATGCAAAGCTACAGGATTGTTTTGCTAGCACAGACTGGAGCATGTTCTTCCGATGTCATTGAAGACTACACCACATCAGTCACTGGCTTCATCAATAAGTGCACCGATGACGTCATCCCCACAGTGTCCATACGTACATACCCCAATCAGAAGCCATGGATTACAGGCAACATCCGCATTGATCTAAAGGGTAGAGCTTCCGCTTTCAAGGAGCAGGACTCTAACCCGGAAGCTTATAAGAAATCCCGTTATGCCCTCCGACGAACCACCAAACAGGCAAAGCGTCACAAAAGGACTAAGATTGAATCGTACAACACCGGCTCCGACGCTCGTCGGATGTGACAGGGCCTGCAAACCATTACAGACTACAAAGGGAAGCACAGTGACACGAGTCTACCAGACGAGCTAACTTACTTCTATGCTCGCTTCGAGGCAAGTAACATTGAAGCATGCATTAGAGTATCAGCTGTTCCAGATGACTGTGTGATCACGCTCTCCGTAGCGATGTGAGTAAGACTTTTAGACAGGTCAACATTCACAAGACTGCAGTGCCAGACAGATTGCCAGGACGTCTACTCCGAGCATGCACTGACCTACCGGCAAGAGTCTTCACTGACATTTTCAGCCTGTCCCTGACTGAGTCTGTAATACCAAACAGACCACCATAGTCTTTGTGTTCAAGAACACTAAGGTAACCTGCCTAAATGACTACCGACCCGTAGCACTCACGGCTGTAGCCATGAAGTGCTTTGAAAGGCTGGTCATGGCTCCCATCAACACCATTGTCCCAGAAACCCTAGAGCCACTAAATTTACATACCGCCCCAACAAATCAACAGATGATGCAATCTGTATTGCACTCAACACTGCCCTTTCCCACCTCGACAAAAGGAACACCTATGTGAGAATGCTATTCATTGACTACAGCTCAGCTTTAAATGCTATAGTGCCCTCAAAGTTCATCACTAAGATAAGGACTCTGGGACTAAACACCTCTGCAACTGGATCCTGGACTTCCTGACGGGCTGCTCCCAGGTGGAAAGGGAGCAGGCCCCCGGACTGGGGACCCTCGCTGCAGGCTCCGGACTGGAGGCCGTCGCTGGAGGCTCCGGAATGGAGGCCGTCGTTGGAGGCTCCGGACTGGAGACCGTCGTTGGAGGCTCCGGACTGGAGACCGTCGTTGGAGGCTCCGGACTGGAGGACCGTCGTTGGAGGCTCCGGACTGGAGACCGTCGTTGGAGGCTCCGGACTGGAGACCGTCGTTGGAAGCTCCGGACTGGAGACCGTCGTTGGAGGCTCCGGACTGAAGACCGTCGCTGGAGGCTCCGGACTGGAGACGGTCGCTGCAGGCGCCGGACCGTGGATCAATACTGGAGGCTTCGTGCCATGGATCCTCATTGCAGGCTCCGGGCCGTGGACCATTACTGGAGGCTTCATGCCATTAATCATCACTGGAGGCTTCGTGCCATGGATCATCACTGGAGGCTTCGTGCCATGGATCATCACTGAAGTGAGGAGACGTATGGACAGCCTGGTGCGTGGAGCTGCCACTGGGCTTACCTGGCTGGGGAGACATACAGGAGGCCTGGTTCTGGGAGCAGGCACAGGACTCACCCGGCTAGGGAGACATACAGGAGGCCTGGTTCTGGGAGCAGGCACAGGACTCACCAGGCTGGGGAGACATACTGGAGGCCTGGTTCTTGGAGCAGGCACCGGATACACTGGGCCGTGGAGGCGCACAGGAGGTCTCGAGCGAAGAGCCTGCACAACCCGTCCTGGCTGGATGGTTACCTTCGCCCGGCAAAGGCGGGGCGCTGGCACAGGACGCACTGGGCTGTGCAGACGCACCGGAGACACAGTGGCGCAGGAGCCGGCGCAGGATAACCTGGGCCGTAGAGACGCACTGGCGGCCAGATGTGCTGAGCCGGCACCATCCGTCCTGGCTGGATGCCCACTCTAGCCCGGCCGATGCGGGGAGCTGGAATGTAGAGCACCGGGCTGTGAACGCACACTGGAGACACCGTGCGCTCCACCGCATAACACGGTGCCTGACCAGTACCACGCTCCCTACGGTAAGCACGAGGAGTTGGCTCGGGTCTCCAACCTGACTCAGCCAATCTCCTCGTGTGTCCCCCAATTTTTTTCTGAGGAGTGGCCTCCCGATCTTTCCTGCCAGCCGTGACCCTGTGTAATCCTGTGCCCTTTTACTCGCTGCCTCCTCCTTCCTCGCTGCTTCCACCTGCTCCCACGGCAGGCAATCCTTTCCCGCCAGTATCTCCTCCCACGTCCAGGATCCTTTCCCATTCAGGATGTCCTCCCATGTCCAGTCCTCCTTACCACGCTGCTTGGTCCGTTTGTGGTGGGTAGTTCTGTCACGAACATCGTCAGGGAAATGACCGGACCAAGGTGCAGCGTGGTGAGCGTACATTTTTCCTTTATTTTTAAATGTCGCCAACAAAAACAAGAAACAACAAAACGAACGTGAAGCTGACTAGGGCTATACAGGCAGCTAACACAGACAACTACCCACAACTAAGGTGGCAAAACATGCTTCCTAAGTATGATTCCCAATCAGAGTCAACGATAGACAGCTGTCCCTGATTGAGAACCATACCCGGCCAAGACATAGAAACAGAAAACATAGAAATAAAGAAACTAGAATGCCCACCCTAGTCACACCCTGGCCTAACCAAAATAGAGAATAAAATAGAGTCAGAAAATTCTATGGCCAGGGCGTGACATCGAGAGCATCCTGACTGTTTGCATCACTGCCTGGTATGGCAACCACTCGGCCTCCAAGCTCAAGACACTACAGAGGGCAGTGCGTACGGCCTGGTACATCACTGGGGCCAAGCTTCCCCCAATCCAGGACATCTATAGCAGGCGGTGTCAGAGGAAGGCCCTAAAAATTGTCAAAGACTCCAGCCACCCTAGTCATAGACTGTTCTCTCTGCTACCGCACGGCAAGCTGTACCAGAGCGCCATGTCTTGGTCCAAACAGCTTCTACCCCCAAGCCATAAGACTCCTGAACAGCTAATCAAAGGGCTACCCAGAAACCTCTTTTAAACTGCTGCTACTCGCTGTTTATTATCTATGCATAGTCACTTTAACTCTACTTACATATACATACTACCTCAATTACCTCGACTAACCGGTGCCCCCGCACATTGACTCTATACTGGTACCCCCTGTATATAGCCTCGCTATTGCTATTGTTATTTTACAGCTGCTGTTTAATTATTTGTTACTTTTATTTTTTTTAAATATTATTTAACTTATCTATTTTTTACTTAACTTATTAAAGCATTGTTGGTTAAGGGCTTGTAAGTAAGTATTTCACTGTACGGTCTCCACCTGTTGTATTCGGCGCATGTGACAAATAACATTTGATTTGATTTGATGCTTTCACTGTTAAATCTAACGAGACCCTGTTGTAAATCAAGCAGACAATAACAGATGATCAACATCAATTCTCTAGACATTAGATCCAGCATGGATCCAGGCACAACGGTCTTCACCGGCGTAACGAACGAGACACCCAAATATTCTGGACATTCTCGCGAACACCTTTATTCCAGCACTTTGACTGTTATTGCAGCTGTTTGTCACATGACTGTCAGAAAATTCCTTCCTGATGATAATGTGTGCAAAATATCACGGCGTAATTAAACAGCATGACACCAAATGCTCATCCAACAAGTATTATACATAATTATTGAAGAACCACGTTAATGACAGTATTGATTTAGGTTTTAAGTATCAAGTTAAGGTGACTTTCGGTTAGAAGCATTTGATTTTCAATAGCATAATTTGGGGGGGATTTGTGTGCCCATGAAAACTGTTTTCACCCCATAACATAAGGAGGCATTAAATAGTTACACTGCATTTCTGAGATCTCTATATAAAAGACTGTCCGACAGATAGATCCAGGATTCTTACAGGGTTCTAGTTCTGTAATGTTCGTCGTCGGAATGAGAAGGATCGGACCAAAGCGCAGCGTGGTAGGTGTTCATGAATATTTTTTTTAAACTGGACAATGAGACAAAATAATAAAATGGAACAACACGGAACAGTTCTGTCTGGTGCAGAAACAAAACAGAAAACAACTACCCACAAAACACAGGTGGGAAAAAGCTGCCTAAGTATGATTCTCAATCAGAGACAACGATAGACAGCTGCCTCTGATTGAGAACCACACCCGGCCAAACACAAAGAAATACAAAACATAGAAAATGAACATAGAATGCCCACCCAAATCACACCCTGACCAAACCAAAATAGAGACATAAAAAGCTCTCTACGGTCAGGGCGTGACAAGTTCAATGTCTAATTTAACTGAGTAATGCTTAATATATGATATAACGGTAACTTACACTGCCATAAATATAAGGACAGAAAAGTAATTTTTTTATGTCACACGGATTTTGGACAAATCCGTCAAGACACCAACCATGAGAAAGGGTTAAATCTATGTTTTAAATCAACTCGTGAATTTTATTGAATAAAGCTAGGTTCCCCCATTATATCTTGATGTAATGACAATTTTTTTTTTTTAAGATTACTATCAATGTTATCAATAGCTATAACAAGTTGTCCAGCATAGGAAATCCTCACTGGTAGCCTAGTTTATAAAAATACCCATATACTCCTTGTTATTATTTGTTATACATGCCAATGGCTCTGGTCTTTCCCCCCATAAAGTATAGGGATTCACCATAGCGATCAAGCCGACACACAAATAAACCCAGACCCAGTGATGGTGTCTTCTCCCAGATATTCACACACACGTTCACACACTTCTACAGTAATCTGCTTTCCCCTAGCAGTGTGTTGTGGGAGCCGGGCAGTCAATTGATTGAGTGAAGGAGGAGGAGGGGGAGAGGAGAGGAGGAGCCACATACCGTGCACAGCTGAGGAGGAGACCTATCGGAAATCACTATAGTCTGAGCAGGGCTGCCCCAGCTGGGCACACACGTGCCCAAGCGCCCACTATACTGAGCCAGATAAAAACAGTTTGCCAGATACAGCCAGCCGGCTACAGTCAGCCAGAAACTGCCAGCCCGCTGCAGTACACCCCAAGCTAGCAGAGTGAGTCTACAGCCCTATCAGTCCACACACAGTATTCTTAACAACATGTCAGCAGTACTGTGACTTCATAATATACAGCAGCCCAGTGAGTAAATACAGCAGAGAATCATAATATACAGCAGCCCAGTGAGTCCATACAGCAGAGAATCATAATATACAGCAGACCAGTGAGTCCATACAGCAGAGTATCATAATATACAGCAGCCCAGTGAGTCCACACAGCAGAGTATCATAATATACAGCAGCCCAGTGAAGTCCATCAAAGCGAATATCATAATATACAGCAGCCCAGTGAGTCCATACAGCAGAGTAATTAAAATATACAGCAGCCCAGTGAGTCCACACAGCAGAGAATCATAATATACAGCAGCCAGTGAGTCCATACAGCAAAGTATTAATAATATACAGCAGACCAGTGAGTCCATACAAAAGAGAATCAATAATATACAGCAGCCCAGTGAGTCCAATACAGCAGAGAATCATAATATACAGCAGACCCAGTGAGTCCACACAGAGAGCAGAGAATATAATATACAGGCAGCCCAGTGAGTCCAACAGCAAGGAATCATAATATATCAGCAGCCAGTGAGTCCAATAACAGCAAGAGAATTATAATATACAGCAGCCCAGTGAGTCCACACAGCAGAGATCAAAATATACAGCAGCCTAGTGAGTCCATACAGCAGAGTAATTAATATACAGCAGCCAAGTGAGTCCCATACAAAGAGCATCATAATATACAGCAGCCCAGTGAGTCCATACAGTAGAGTATCATAATATACAGCAGCCCAGTGAGTCCACAAAGCAGAATATCATAATATACAGCAGCCCAGTGAGTCCATACAGCAGAGTTTTATAATATACAGCAGCCCAGTGAGTCCACACAGCAGAGAATCATAATATGTCAGTAGCACAGCAACTATGTGACTCGATTCCAAACAGCAGCACCTCAAGTCTGACTTTATCCTTGACGGTTATTTATTTATCCTTCAAAGGAGCATGTCAATGTACCTGCACAACATCACAATGAAGGGGGAGGTACTACAAAGAAAACAGAGTGAAAACACTTACATTATGTATTTCAAACAACATTCTCAGAGGAATTAGACTATTTGTAGACTGGTAAAATAGCGTTGGAGGGAATATTAGCTGCTTTACAGGCTCCTGACTGATTATGCTATTTTCTGTACATAATGTTTCCCCCATTGTTTGCTCTGACCGAAAAGAGCTTCTGGACATCAGAACAGCGATCACAAACCTCAGTTTGGATGAGGATTTCAACTTTAATGAGTCGGCTGTGAAGGACATACTTCTCATCCCGGACCAAATCCCAGACACTCAAAAACAGAAGAGTCAGTGTTCTAGAGGCCAAGGGACATCAGAACAGCGATCACAAACCTCAGTTTGGATGAGGATTTCAACTTTAATGAGTCGGCTGTGAAGGACATACTTCTCATTCCAGACCAGGACCAAGTTCCTGATCCTTGAAAAAGGATCCCTCCTTTCTATTGACGAGCGTGCAATCACTGGAGAATAAACGGGACGAGCTCCGTTCGAGACTCTCCTATCAACTTGATCTGAAGAACTGTAATATCCTATGTTTCTCAGTCGTGGCTGAGCAAGGACATGGTAAATATAAATCTAGATGTATTTTCTATAAGGACAAAACGGCAGCGTTGGTTAAAGGGGGGTAAAGGTGTCTCTTTGTTAACAACAGCTGGTGCACAATCTCTAATATTAAGGAAGTCTTTAGGTTCTGTACACCTAAGTTAGAGTACCTCATGATAAGCTGTAGACCATACTATTTACCGAGAGAGTTCTCATCTATATTTTTTGTAGTTGTCTACTTACCACCATAAAGTAATCCTGGCACTAAGACCGGACTCAACAAGCTGTATAGGGCCATAAGCAAACAAGAAAATGCTCACCCAGAGGCGGCGCTCCTAGTGGCCGGTGATTTTAACCTCTATGGGATCGGTGTGTCCACCATGGGACGGTTGAGGCAACGTAGGCTAATGTGATTAGCATGAGGTTGTAAGTAGCAAGAACATTCATTGAATTAGTCTAAAACTTTGACATACACTGCTGCCATTTAGTGGCCAAAATCTAAATTGCACCTAACCTGGAATAGTACATTATGGCCTTTCTCTTGCATTTCAAAGATGATGGAGAAAAAAAATAAAACGTGTTTTTTTTAAATTATTTTTTACCAGATCTAATGTGATATATTCTCCAGAACTAATTTCAGATTTCCACAAACTTCAAATTGTTTCCTTCAAATGGTATCAAGAATATGCATACGCTTGCTTCAGGTCCTGAGCTACAGGTAGTTCGATTTGGGTATGTCATTTTAGGCGAACATTTTTAAAAAGGGTTCGATCCTTAAGAGGTATTTAATGCGGGTATATTGAAATCAATCTTTCCTCATTTCTACCAGGATGTCAACTCTAGATCACCTTTACTCGACACACAGAGAGGAATACAAAAGCTAACCCTCGCTCCCCATTTGGCAAATCTGACCATAACTCTATCCTCCTGATTCCTGCTTACAAGCAAAAACTTTAACAGGAAGTAGCAGTGACGAGCTCAGTATGGAAGTGGTCTGATGAAGTGGATGCTAAGCTACAGGACTGTTTCGTTAGCACAGATTGGAAAATCTTGCAGGATTAATCTGAGGCATTGAGGAGTTTAACACATCAGTTACTGGCTTCATTAATAAGTACGTACGTTCAGGGACATGTTCTCCCCACATTCTGAAATGGCATTTTTCTACCCCCCGGTTTTATCATTGGAATGTGATACAAAACAAGGCAATGGTGTGCTTTAGGCCCCCTCAGACGCCTATGAGTGGTCAGGTATGCTGTTCGGATTATTTATATTACTGAATTTTTTATTTAAAAAAATATATAATTATGTCCCCCCCACTTCTAAAACCAAAGTTGCGCCCCTGCGTATATATCTCAACCAGAAGCCATGGATTGCATGCAACATCTGCACTGAGCTAAAGGCTAGAGCTGCCGCTTTCAAGGAGCGGGACACTAATCCGGACGCTTATAAGAAATCCCGCTACGCCCTCTGACGAACCATTAGCTAGGCAAAGCATCTATACAGGACTAAGATCAAACTACACTGAAGCTCGTCGGATGTGGCAGGGCTTGTAAACTCTCACGTATTACAAAGGGAGACCCAGCTGCGAGCTGCCCAGAGATGCGAGCCTACCAGACAAGCTAAATGTCTTCTATGCTGACCAGCTGGCAAGTGTCTTCATTGACATTTTTAAACTTTCCCTGACCCAGTCTGTAATACATTCATCTTTCAGGCAGACCACCATACTCCCTGTTCCCGAGAAACGTAACCTGTCTAAATGACATGTGTAGCCATGAAATGCTTGAAAGGAAGGTCATGGCTCACATCAACACCATCATACCAGACAGCAGCTAATGGGGATCCATCATAAATACAAATATATCGACAGAGCTGTAGTGGAGAGGGTCGAGAGCTTCAAGTTCCTTGTCCACATCAATAAGCACCTATCATGGTCCAAACACATCAACACAGTCGTGAAGAGGGCACGACAACGTCTCTTCCCCCTCACGAGGCTGAAAAGACTTGGCATGGGCCCTCAGATCCTCAAAAAGTTCTACAGCTGCAACAATGAGAGCCTATTGACTGGTTGAATTACCGCTTGGTATGGCAACTGCTTGGCATCCGACTGTAAGGTGCTACAGAGGGTAATGCGTACAGCACAGTACATCACTGATGTCGGACTCCCTTCCATCCAGGAGCTCTATACCAGACGGTGTCAGAGGAAGCCCCTAAAAATTGTCAAAGTCTCCAGCCACCCAAGTCATAGAAGGCTCTTTCTGCTAACGTAAACTCACCCCATTCCGTACAAATGTGCACAACCGCGACATTCAAACGAGGCTGCAAAGAAAACTAATGGGACTGTAGCGACTGTGTTGACTTCAAAATCTGGTGTATGAACTACGTTTCTATTCAAGCGTTGATCGGCATGGTAATGGCTCTATAGTATTGGAGAAAAGTTTTAAAAAACTGACCCTCCGTTACATCGTGACGTGTCATGCCGTAACGTACAGCATGCATAAAGCAACTATTTCTGTCTTACAATCTCTCTCCACCAGGTGTAGCACTTCTCTCATCGTTTAAAAACAAGAAATGGACAGTGACGGGGGTATAGGGGGATACCTAATCATATTTTGCATCGTCACTGCAAGCGATCACGACTCTCAAAAAAACAGTTTACTTCTGAAGATCACTTTAGCACCGTCCTAAAAACCCGATTCAAATTCAACACAAACCTTCAAATAGGTATGTAATCACACATTATATAAACTCTTTATTGTGTTTTATTTACATTTCAGAGTCGATAAGGGGATAAATTGGACAGATTGAGTGACAAAAAGCAATTTTCCCACACTGTCACGCTCGTCTGAAGAAGAGGACCAAAGCGCAGCATGGTACGTGTTCATGATAATTTATTCAAACTGAACACTGAAACAAAATAATAAAGTGAGAACAAAACGAAACAGTTCTGTCTGGTGCAGACACAAAACAGAAAACAACTACCCACAAAACACAGGTGGGAAAAAGCTGCCTAAGTATGATTCCCAATCAGAGACAACGATAGACAGCTGCCTCTGATTGAGAACCACACTCGGCCAAAAACAAATATATATAACACATAGAATGCCCACCCTAATCACACCCTGGCCTAACCAAAATTTTGACTAAAACCCTATCTATGGCCAGGGCGTGACAGTATCCCCCCAAAGGTGCGGACTCCGGCCGCAAAACCTGACGCTAAAGGGGATGGTCCGGGTGGGCATCTATTCATGGCGGCGGCTCCGGTGCGGGACGTAGACCCTGCTCCACCTCTGGCCCCCCCCCACTTTGGTGGCGCCTCTGGTGCGGGGACCCTCGTTGCAGGCCCCGGACTGGGGACCCTCGCTGCAGGCCCCGGACTGGGAACCCTCGCTGCAGGCCCCGGACTGGGGACCCTCGTTGCAGGCCCCGGACTGGGGACCCTCACTGCCGGCCCCGGACTGGGGACCCTCGCTGGAGGCTCCAGACTGGGGACCGTTGCTGGTGGCTCGGAACTGGGGACCGTCGCTGGAGGCTCCGGACTGGAGGCCGTCGCTGGAGGCTCCAGACTGGAGACCGTCGCTGGAGGCTCCGGACTGGGGATCGTCGCTGGAGGCTCCGGACTGGAGACCGTCGCTGGAGGCTCTGTGCCATGGATCGTCACTGGAGGCTTCGAGCCATGGATCATCACTGGAGGCATTGTGCCATGGATCATCACTCGAGGCTTCGTGCCATGGATCATCACTGGAGGCTTCGGGCCAGGATTATCACTGGAGGCTTCGTGCCATGGATCATCACTGGAGGCTTTCGTGCCATGGATCATCACTGGAGACTTCGTGCATGGATCATCACTGGAGGCTTCGTTCCATGGATCATCACTGGAGGCTTCGTGCCATGGATTTTCATGCAACTGGAGGCTTCGTGCCATGGATCATCACTGGAGGCTTCGTGCCATGGATCATCACTGGAGGCTTCATCGTGCAGCAGGCACAAGACTCACCAGGCTGGGGAGACACACAGGAGGCCTGGTCCGTGGAGATGGCACAGGACTCACCAGGCCTGGGGAGACACACAGGAGGCCTGGTGCGTGGGGCAGGCACCGGGTAACTGGGCCATGGAGGTGCACTGGAGGTCTCAAGCGTAGAGCTGGCACAACTCATCCTGGCTGGATGGTTACTTTCGCCCGGCAAATGCGGGGCGCTAGCAACAGGACGCACTGGGCTGTGCAGGTGCGCCGGAGACACAGTGCGCACAGCCGGCGCAGGATATCCTGGGCCGTAGAGAACGCACTGGCGGCCAGAATGCGCTGAGCCGGCACATCCGTCCTGGCTGGATGCCCACTCTAGCCCGGCCGATGCGGGGAGCTGGATGTAGAGCACCGGGCTGTGAACCGCACCTGGAAGACACCGTGCGCTCCACCGCATAACAAGATGCCTGACCAGTTCCACGCTCCCTACCGTAAGCACGAGGAGTTGGCTCAGGTCTCCAACCTGACTGAGCCAATCGCCTCGTGTGCTTCCCCCCAAAATAATTGGGGGCTGCCTCTCGTGCCTGCTTCGTTGCCGTGACTCCTGGTATCGTTGTCGTTCCTCCCTCGCTACATCCGCCTGTTTCCATGGCAGGGTCTTGTCCCCTGCCATAACCTGCTCCCATGTCCAAGATGTCCTCCACTCTCTCTTCTCCCGGGCCCAGGATCCCTGCTCCTCCTGGCCACGCTGCTTGGTCCTTTGGTGGTGGGTAGTTCTGTCACGCTCGTCTGAAGAAGAGGACCAAAGCGCAGCGTGGTACATGTTCATGATAATTTATTCAAACTGAACACTGAAACAAAATAACAAAGTGAGAACAAAATAAAACAGTTCTGTCTGGTGCAGACACAAAACAGAAAACAACTACCCACAAAACACAGGTGGGAAAAGGCTGCCTAAGTATGATTCCCAATCAGAGACAACGATAGACAGCTGCCTTTGATTGGGAACCACACTCGGCCAAAAACAAATAAATATAACACATAGAATGCCCACCCTAATCACACCCTGGCCTAACCAAAATAGAGGCTAAAACCCTCTCTATGGCCAGGGCGTGACACACACAACATCTCTCCTTCTCACTATCATGCATTAGTTTCGCTTCCCCACCCGCCATTTTTAAAAAGACCCGACAGGGCTCATTGCCTTCTTGAATCATGCAGCGTTTAAGTCATGTCATTTATTTTGTTGGAAAGGGGAGAAAGTGTGCTTTACAATGGTATTGACCTTACAGTTGATCTGAAATGTATTACTTTTTTGGGGCGTTAAAATAAGGTAAATTGTACCGACCATGGCCATGATGTACAAAAGTGAGTGAGTTTATGTTACCGCATGACAAGCGGTACCGGAGCACCAAGTCTGGGACCAAAAGGCTCCTGAACAGCTTCTACCCCCAAGCCATTAGACTGCTGAACAGCTGATTGAAAGGCTACCTGGACTATTTGCATTGACCCCCTTTTTTTTGGAGTACTACCCAAAGGAAAACAGAGTGAAAACACTTACATATGTATTTTCAAAAACACATTTCTCAGAGAATTAGGACTATTTGTAGACTGGTAAAATAGCGTTGAGGGAATATTAGCTGCTTACAGGCTCCTGACTGATTATGCTATTTTCTGTAATAATGTTTCCCCCATTGTTCCTAGACCGAAAAGAGCTTCTGGACATCAGAACACGATCACAAACCCAGTGGATGAGGATTCAACTTTAATGAGTCGCTGTGAAAGACATATTCTCATTCAACAGGACCAAGTTCCTGATTCCTTTGAAAAAGGATTCCCTCCTCTTCTATTTGCACGAGCGTGCAATCACTGGAGAAGAATAACGGGACGAGCTCCGTCGAGACTCTCCTATCAACTGATCTTGAAGGAAACTGTAATATCCTATGTTTCTCATCGCTGGCCTGAGCAAGGACATGGTAAATATAAATACTAGATGTATTTTCTATAAGGACAAAACGGCAGCGTTGTTAAAGGGGGTAAAGGTGTCTTCTTTGTTAACAAAGCTGGTGCACAATCTCTAATATTAAGGAAGTCTTTAGTTCTGTACACCTAAGTAGAGTACCTATGATAAGCTGTAAGACCATACTATTTACCGAGAGAGTTCTAATCTATATGTTTTGTAGTTGTCTACTTACCACCATAGTAATCCTGGCACTAAGACCGGACTCAACAAGCTGTATAGGGCCATAAGCAAACAAGAAAATGCTCACCCAGAGCGGCGCTCCTAGTGGCCGGTGATTTAACCTCTATGGGATCGGTGTGTCCACCATGGACGGTTGAGGCAACGTAGGCTAATGTGATTAGCATGAGGTTGTAAGTAGCAAGAACATTCATTGATAGTCTAAAACTTTGACATACACTGCTGCCATTTAGTGGCCAAAATCTAAAATTGCACCTAACCTGAATAGTACATTATGGCCTTTCTTGCATTTCAAAGATGATGGAGAAAAAAAATAAAACGTGTTTTTTTTAATTATTTTTACCAGATCTAATGTGATATATCTCCAGAACTAATTTCAGATTTCCACAAACTTCAAATTGTTTCCTTCAATGGTATCAAGAATATCATACGCTTGCTTCAGGTCTAGCTACAGGTAGTTCGATTTGGGTATGTCATTTTAGGCGAACATTTTTAAAAGGGTTCGATCCTTAAGAGGTATTTAATGCGGGTATATTGAAATCAATCTTTCCTCATTTCTACCAGGATGTCAACTCTAGATCACCTTTACTCGACACACAGAGGAATACAAAAAGCTAACCCTCGCTCCCCATTTGGCAAATCTGACCATAACTCTATCCTCCTGATTCCTGCTTCAAGCAAAAACTTTAACAGGAAGTAGCAGTGCGAGCTCAGTATGGAAGTGGTCTGATGAAGTGTGATCGTAACACGAGACTGTTCGTGTTTAGCAGCAGTGTGGAAATCTTGCAGGATTAATCTGAGGCATTGAGGAGTGTTAAACACATGGCAGTTAGCGTGGGCGTTCATAATAAAGGACGTCGAGGGACAGTGGTGCTCCCCGTAGCAGTTCAGAGAGTGACATTTGTATCTCTGGGCCCCGGTTTTATCATTGAATGTGATACAAAACAAGCAATGGTTGTGCTTAGCGCCCCCTCAACGCCGGAAGCTGGTCAGGTATGCGTTGATTATTATATTACGAATTTTTTTTAAAAAAATATAGTAATAGCCCCCCCACTTCTAAAACCAAAGTGGCGTCCCTGCTATAATCTCAACCAGAAGCCAGGATTGCATGCAACATCTGCACTGAGCTAAAGGCTAGAGCTGCCGCTTTCAAGGAGCGGGACACTAATCGACGGCTTATAAGAAATCCCGCTACGCCTCTGACGAACCATTAGCTAGGCAAAGCATCAACAGGACTAAGATCAAACTACACTGAAGCTCGTCGGATGTGGCAGGGCTTGTAACTCTCACGTTTACAAAGGGAGACCCAGCTGCGAGCTGCCCAGAGATGCGAGCCTACCAGACAAGCTAAATGTCTTCTTGCTGACAGCTGGCAAGTGTCTTCATTGACATTTTTAAACTTTCCTGACCCAGTCTGTAATACATTCATCTTTCAGGCAGACCACCATACTCCCTGTTCCGAGAAACGTAACCTGTCTAAATGACATGTGTAGCCATGAAATGCTTGAAAGGAAGGTCATGGCTCACATCACACCATCATACAGACAGCAGCTAATGGGGATCCATCATAAAACAAATATATCGACAGAGCTGTAGTGGAGAGGTCGAGAAGCTTCAAGTTCCTTGCCACATCAATAAGCACCTATCATGGTCCAAACACATCAACACAGTCGTGAAGAGGGCACGAAACGTCTCTTCCCCCTCACGAGGCCTGAAAGACTTGGCACGGGCCTCAGATCCTCAAAAGTTCTACAGCTGCAACAATGAGAGTATTGACTGGTTGAATTACCGCTTGGTATGGCAACTGCTTGGCATTCGACTGTAAGGTGCTACAGAGGGTAATGCGACAGCACAGTAATCACTGATGTCGGACTCCCTTCCATCCAGGAGCTCTATACCAGACGGTGTCAGAGGAAGCCCTAAAAATTTGTCAAAGTCTCCAGCCACCCAAGTCATAGAAGGCTCTTTCTGCTAACGTAAACTCACCCCATTCCGTACAAATGTGCACAACCGCGACATTCAAACGAGGCTGCAAAGAAACTAATGGGACTGTAGCGACTGTGTTGATTCAAATCTGGTGTATGAACTACGTTTCTATTCAAGCGTTGATCGGCATGGTAATGGCTTCTATAGTATTGGAGAAAAGTTTTAAAAAACTGACCCTCCGTTACATCGTGACGTGTCATGCCGTAACGTACAGCATGCATAAAGCAACTATTTCTGTCTTACAATCTCTCTCTCACCAGTGTAGCATTCTCTCATCGTTTAAACAAAGAAATGGACAGTGACGGGGGTAATAGGGGGATACCTAATCATATTTTGCATCGTCACTGCGAAGCGACACGACTCTCAAAAAAAACAGTTTATTCGAAGATCACTTAGCACCGTCCTAAAACCCGATTCAAATTCAACACAAACCTTCAAATAGGTATGTAATCACACATTATATAAACTCTTTATTGTGTTTTATTTACATTTCAGAGTCGATAAGGGATAAATGGACAGATTGAGTGACAAAAGCAATTTTCCTCCACACTGTCACGCTCGTCTGAAGAAGAGGACAAAGCGCAGCATGGTACGTGTTCATGATAATTTATTCAAACTGAACACTGAACAAAATAATAAAGTGAGAAAAAAACGAAACAGTTTGTCTGGTGCAGACACAAAAACAGAAAACAACTACCCACAAAACACAGGTGGAAAAAGCTGCCTAAGTATGATTCCCAATCAGAGACAACGATAGACAGCTGCCTCTGATTGAGAACCACACTCGGCCAAAAACAAATATATATAACACATAGAATGCCCACCCTAATCACACCTGGCCTAACCAAATTTTGACTAAAACCTATCTATGGCCAGGGCGTGACAGTATCCCCCCAAAGGTGCGGACTCCGGCCGCAAAACCTGACGCTAAGGGGATGGTCCGGGTGGGCATCTATTCATGGCGGCGGCTCCGGTGCGGGACGTAGACCCTGCTCCACCTCTGGCCCCCCCCACTTTGGTGGCGCCTCTGGTGCGGGACCTCGTTGCAGGCCCGGACGGGGGACCCTCGCTGCAGGCCCCGGACTGGGAACCCTCGCTGCAGGCCCCGGACTGGGGACCCTCGTTGCAGGCCCCGGACTGGGGACCCTCACTGCCGGCCCCGGACTGGGGACCCTCGCTGGAGGCTCCAGACTGGGTGACGTTGCTGGTGGCTCGGAACTGGGGACCGTCGCTGGAGGCTCCGGACTGGAGGCCGTCGCTGGAGGCTCCAGACTGGAGACCGTCGCTGGAGGCTCCGGACTGGGGATCGTCGCTGGAGGCTCCGGACTGGAGACCGTCGCTGGAGGCTCTGTGCCATGGATCGTCCACTGGAGGCTTCGAGCCATGATCATCACTGGAGGCATTGTGCCATGGATCATCACTCGAGGCTTCGTGCATGGATCATCACTGGAGGCTTCGGGCCAGGATTATCACTGGAGGCTTCGTGCCATGGATCATCACTGGAGGCTTCGTGCCATGATCATACTGCGAGACTTCGTGCATGGATCATCACTGGAGCTTCGTTCCATGGATCATCACTGGAGGCTCGGCATGGATCACACTGGAGGCTTCGTGCCATGGATCATCACTGGAGGCTTCGTGCCATGGATCATCACTGGAGGCTTCATTCGTGCAGCAGGCACAAGACTCACCAGGCTGGGAGACACACAGGAGGCCTGGTCGTGGAGATGGCACAGGACTCACCAGGCTGGGGAGACACACAGGAGGCCTGGTGCGTGGGCAGCACCGGGTCAACTGGGCCATGGAGGTGCACTGAGGTCTCAAGCGTAGAGCTGGCACAACTCATCCTGGCTGGATGGTTACTTTCGCCCGGCAAATGCGGGGCGCTAGCAACAGGACGCACTGGGCTGTGCAGGTGCGCCGGAGACACAGTGCGCACAGCCGGCGCAGGATATCCTGGGCCGTAGAGACGCACTGCGGGCCAGAATGCGCTGAGCCGGCACCATCCGTCCTGGCTGGATGCCCACTCTAGCCCGGCCGATGCGGGGAGCTGGAATGTAGAGCACCGGGCTGTGAACGCACACTGGAAGACACCGTGCGCTCCACCGCATAACAAGATGCCTGACCAGTTCCACGCTCCTACCGTAAGCACGAGGAGTTGGCTCAGGTCTCCAACTGACTGAGCGCCAATCGCCTCGTGTGCTTCCCCCAAAATAATTGGGGCTGCCTCTCGTGCCTGCTTCGTTGCCGTGACTCCTGGTATCGTTGTCGTTCCTCCCTCGCTACATCCGCCTGTTTTCCATGGCAGGGTCTTGTCCCCTGCCATAACCTGCTCCCATGTCCAAGATGTCCTCCACTCTCTCTTCTCCCGGCCCAGGATCCTGCTCCTCCTGGCCACGCTGCTTGGTCCTTTGGTGGTGGTAGTTCTGTCACGCTCGTCTGAAGAAGAGGACCAAAGCGCAGCGTGGTACATGTTCATTGATAATTTATTCAAACTGAACACTGAAACAAATAACAA
Organism: Salvelinus sp. IW2-2015; assembly: GCF_002910315.2. Lineage (NCBI taxonomy): Eukaryota > Metazoa > Chordata > Actinopteri > Salmoniformes > Salmonidae > Salvelinus > Salvelinus sp. IW2-2015. Next base: position 14,740,239 of record NC_036855.1, read on the forward strand.
AGTGAGAACAAAATAAAACAGTTCTGTCTGGTGCAGACACAAAACAGAAAACAACTACCACAAACACAGGTGGGAAAGGCTGCCTAAAGTATGATTCCCAATCAGAGCAACGATAGACAGCTTGCCTTTGATTGGGAACCACACTCGGCCAAAAACAAATAAATATAACCATAGAATGCCACCCTAATCACACCCTGCCTAACCAAAATAGAGGCTAAAACCTCTCTATGGCAGGGCGTGACACACACAACATCTCTCTTCTCACTATCATGCATTAGTTTCGCTTCCCCACCCGCCATTTTAAAAAGACCCGACAGGCTCATTGCCTTCTTGAATCATGCAGCGTTTAAGTCATGTCATTTATTTTGTTGGAAAGGGAGAAAAGTGTGCTTTACAATGGTATTACCTACAGTTGACTGAAATGTATTACTTTTTTGGGGCGTTAAAATAAGGTAAATTGTACCGACCATGGCCATGATGTACAAAAGTGAGTGAGTTATGTTACCGCATGACAACGGGTACGGAGCACCAAGTCTGGGACCAAAAGGCTCCTGAACAGCTTCTACCCCCAAGCCATTAGACTGCTGAACAGCTGATTGAAAGGCTACCTGGACTATTTGCTTGACCCCCTTTTTTTTGCACTGGCTCTATGCACACTCACTGGCCTCTAGCCACACACAATCTAACAACACCACACACACACCACACACACAGCACACAACACACACACACCACACACCACACACAAACACACACACACACACACACACCACACACACAACACACACACACACACACCACACCACACTAAATAAACTCACATTGCATATTGAAGCTACACAC
>NC_036855.1:14741106-14742927 GCF_002910315.2 Salvelinus sp. IW2-2015
ACACACACACACACAAACACACACACAGTGCTCAATTTCTGGCTCCTGTCCGTTTGGAAAAGTTTAGTTCTGGGACCTATTTGGCCAGATCCGGTACCTCTCATGGCATGAGAAATAATTGTCACATTTTGCAATGTAAAAATTCTAATGAAAGCGATCAAAGTTAATTTGAGTTGCCTCTTCGTTAATTGTATTGATTCACTCTCTATGATCTCTCTGCTCTGATAGACATGAGTAACTCTCATCTCTCCAGTGTTGCCCTTCATCATTTATTTCCTTATAGAATCATAGGGTCGAATCGAAGGGTTCTGGAGGAGCTGCAGCACCCTTGATACATTGAAATACATTTTCCAAAGTGAACTGTTGTCTGTTCAGAAATAAATGAAACAATTCAGAATAGACTACTACACCATGAAATTTGCCATAATTTTGCCACAGAGCATCAATAGCTTCTTTAAAAAACGTGCCTAGCTGTGGATTGTGTGTAGCCCAATAACAAGACATAGCCTACAGTGGCAAATCTGTCGGTGAACAGCATGCAGACAAAACAGGCCTTTCGGAAAATATTTCAAATGCAATCACGGGAAACAGGTTGGAAACCAAATGGCTACTGCTGAAAAGAAAATACTCTAATCTGTCTGCTGTAGGCTAACAAAATATTTGATCAACTTCCAAATATTGTTTTGCAAAGTAAAACAAGAGCGAGATATAGGCTGTTGGCACAAACACTTCGGCCATTACCGGAGAGATAGCTGCTCATCATTGGGGGAGTCAGTGAAACTGGAAAGAATGTTTAGGACTATAATTTCCTCCTCATATTATAGCCTACAATATGTCTCCACACATCTAGGCCTATTCTATTGATGGATTCAAGGTCGTTTTTATTTATCTCAGATTATCAGTTTGTCTGTGTCAAAGTAGATTGTCATTTCGCTCATTGTTGCGGTATAAAAAAAAAAACATTCTGCCAAAGTCTCCAGTCATTTAAAATGATGTAGAATTGCATGAAATGCGTTTATAAAAAAGCCACATTTTTCCCAGACCCTATGCTACTAAAACGTTCCCCGTGTGTAAGTGCCTCTACTGCTCTATGCCACTACGCAAATGCTATGATATGCATGCAATGCTTTATTATAAAGGTGATTTTTTTAAATCATGCGTTCCGGTACCTCAGAGCTCCCAGGGTCACCCCTCCGGCACCTCCCAATTTACTCTCTCTCTGCTGAGTCCTTACAGCCAGCTCCCTCTTACCTCCCAGTTCCTCTCTAGAATAGTAGGCATGTGTGTATGTATGTATGTCTGTCTGTCTGTCTGTGTACAGTATGTCTGTGTGTTTGAAGCTGTGGACATTTACACCTCAGTGTAAAGGTGAGATTGGGTGATTCTACTGTGGGTTTCCAGTCTGCCTAATTAGCTCCAGAGCCCACTAGGTAGTGTGTGTGTGTGGCGTGTTTGTAGTGCCCATGTGTGCGTTGTTCATCGTGTGCGTCTGTATGTGAGAGTGTGAAATGTGGTGTGTGTACTGTACATTATGTGAGAGACTGTGTGCGGATAATGATGTGTGTGGCCCCCCCCTGGGGTATGAAGCAGACTGCTGGGCTGTGCAGGACAGGCCGGGATCACGGAGGCTGCACTGCAGGCATCTGCCCCAGGAAACAGCACCAGCCCTGCGACGCTGGCACCGGATTTCTGTCCAGGAATTGCACGACCTCTCCTCTCCTCTCCTCTCCTCCCGTCCTCCTCTCCTCCTCTCCTCTCCTCTCTCCTCTCCTCTCCTCTCCTCTCCTCTCTCCTCTCTCCTCCTCTCCCTCCTCTCCTCTT
>NC_036855.1:14743510-14775238 GCF_002910315.2 Salvelinus sp. IW2-2015
CTCCTCTCCTCTCCTCTCCTCTCCTCTCCTCTCCTCTCCCACAGCACACATTACATTGCCTTCAATGTATTTATATACATAATACTTTGGGGGAATTCAAAGCGTGGAATCTTTTAACAATTACACATCCCCCTACGTTGAAAGCCTTGAATTCTCCTAAGACAATGGCAGTGGAGAGGGGCTAAAGTTTCATGTTCCTCGGCATGCACATCACTGAGGACCTGAAATGGTCCCTCCACACTGACAGCGTGGTGAAGAAGGCCCAACAGCACCTCTTCAACCTCAGGAGGTGTAAGAAATTTGGCTTGGCCCCCTCATGAACTTCTACAGATGCACAATCGAGAGCATTCTGTTAGGCTGTATCACCGCCTGATACGGCAACTGCTTAGTCCGCAACCGCAGGGCTCTCCAGCGGGTGGTGTGGGCAGTCCAACGCATCACCAAGGGCACGCTGCCTTCCCTCCAGGACATCTCCAGCACCCGGTGTCATAGGAAGGCCAAGAAGATCATCAAGGACCTCAGCTACTTAAGTCACGGCCTGTTCACCACACTAACATCTAGAAGGCAGAGACAGTACAGGTGCATCAACGTAGGGACCAAGACACTAATAAACAGCTTCTATCTCCAGGCAATCAGACTGTTAAACGAGCCATCACTAGCCGTCCTCCGCCCAGTATCCTGCCCTGTACCTTAGAGACTGCTGCCCTATGTACATAGAGTCATTGAACACTGGTCACTTTAATAATGTTTTCATACTGTTTTACCCACTTTATAAATATATATAAGGATGCCTTATTCTAAAATTGATCAATACCCAATAATGACAAAGGGAAAACAGGTTTTTAGATTTTTTTTCAAATATATTACATATAATAAACATAAATACTTTATTTACATAAGTATTCAGACCCTTTTCTATGAGAGCTCAGGTGCATCCTGTTCCATTGATCATCCTTGAGATGTTTCTACAACTTGATTGGAGTCCACCTGTGGTAAATTCAATTGATTGGACATGATTTGGAAAGGCACTCACCTGTCTATATAACATCCCACAGTTGACAATGCACGTCAGAGCAAATACCAAGCCATGAGGTCGAAGGAATTGTCCATAGAGCTCTGAGACAGGATTGTGTCAAGGCACAGATCTGGGGAAGGTTACCAAAAAATGTCTGCAGCATTGAAGGTCCCCAAGAACACAATGGAAGAAGTTTGGAACTACCAAGACTCTTCCTAGAGCTGGTCGCCCGGCCAAACTGAGCAATCGGGGAAGAAGGGCCTTGGTCAGGGAGATGACCAAGAACCCGAGTTCCTCTGTGGAGGCCTTGTCCTTCCAGAAGGACAACCATCTCTGCAGCACTCCACTACTCAGGCCTTTATGGTAGAGTGGTCAGACAGAAGCCACTCTTCAGGGAAATGCACATAAAAGCTTGCTTGGAGTTTGCCAAAAGGCACCTAAAGGACTCTCAGACCATGAATATCAAGATTCTCTGGTCTGATGAAACCAAGACTGAACTCTTTGGCCTGAATGCCAAGCGTCACTTCTGGAGGAAACCTGGCATCCTCCCTACAGTGAAGCATGATGGAGGCAGCATCGTGCTGTGGGGATGTTTTTCAGCGGCAGGGACTGGGAAACTAGTCAGGATCGAGGGAAAGATGAACGGAGCAAAGTACAGAGAGATCCTTGATGAAAACCTGCTCCAGAGCGCTCAGGACCTCAGATTGGGGGCAAAGGTTTACCTTCTAACAGAACAATGACCCTAAGCACACATTCAAGACAACACAGGAGTGGCTTCGGGACAAGTCTCTGAATGTCCCTTAAGTGGCCCAGCCAGAGCCCGGACTTGAAACCGATCGAACATCTCTGGAGAGACCTGAAAATAGCTGTGCAGCGACGCTCTGCAGAGAAGAATGGGAGAAACTCCCCAAATACAGGTGTGCCAAGCTTGTAGCGACGTACCCAAGAAGACTTGATGCTGTAATCACTGCTAAAGGTGCTTCAGCAAAGTACCGAGTAAAGGGTCTGAATACTTATGTAAATGTAATATTTCAGTTTTTAATTCGTAATAATTTTGCAAAAATGTCTAAAAACCCGTTTTTGCTTTGTCATTATGGGGTATCGAGTGTAGATTGATTCGGGGAAAAAACGATGTAATACATTTTAGAATAAGGCTGTAACGTAACAAAATGTGGAAAAAGTCAAGGGGGTCTGAATACTTTCTGAATGCACTGTATATATATATATATATATATATATATATATATACATACTGTATTCTAGTCATGGCTCGTCCTATTTAACTACTGCTGTACACATGTTTTCTATTTACATACTGTCCATATGGTTTATGCACACCATTGACATGCATATATATTTATATTCTGGACTCTGGTCCGGAAGCTAAATTCCTGCAATTCATTTTACTATGTGGTTATGCACTGTGCATTTCATCCTCGACATATTTTTTTCTACTACTGTACTGTACATTGCATTTTAGTTACACTGTTTATACACACTGTATATTTCTTTTTATACAGTATTCTTGGCTCACTCTAATATATCTACTGTTGTACCTGTATCATTCTTATTATTAACTTGAGTGAATTCATCCCGTGTAGATACGTATAGATTGCATTTGGATTACTGTTACAGTACTATTTGGGTTGTTATATGGATTTGTCCCGACATTTCAAGATTATGTATTTATTTATTATGTATTTATTTTTGACTGTGAGCTAGTAACACAATGTATATGTTTAACCCTTCCCTGGACTTTTTTCAAAGTAACCTGATTTAGTGTGTGAGTGTATGTGAGTGAGTGGGTCTGTGTATATGTGCGTGCAAGCGTGTTAGCGTGCATGTGTATGTCACATGTGAGCATGTGTTGATGTGTGTGTGTCTCTCTGTATGTGCAGTACATAAGAATTACTTTGTGTTTCATAGAGCAGAAATAGTGTAAACACTGATCTGATTACAGCATGTCAACATGTTCCATGGGGCAGACTGTCTGTTCCATCACCACCACGCAGAACAGAGAACCAGAGAACCAGCCATGAGAGAGACAGGCCCTCACGTTGGTTTACCTCCCCAGCTGAGGAGCCCTGCTCTGGGCCTGGCCGCCAGGCCACACCGGGCCATCTACAGTAACAGCACCAGGGCCCGGCCATCCAGCCATCTTCTATGCACCCCCAGAAATAAAAGGACTGGGGGTACAATTAGGAGGTCTGGCCGCCACTCTGCAGCTCACCTGTCAGCTATGGTCGAACGTGAACGGGTTGCAAACTGACGCATTGGCCATAGCAACCTCGACAGGAGATCCAGAGCAGGACAAATCACACTAACAAACCAGTGCCCTGTCACTCAACACGGGGCCACCTCAGTGACCCCCCGGACCACAGGGCTGTCTCGGGCTCCACACTCTCCACTGGCAGGGCAGACACAGTCCCACCGCAGGCCCTGTCACTGAGCAGACCTGACACGGTCACATGCAGACACATAGACACACCCCCATGCTATAGGACAGTCCTCTCAATCATTACTTTCCATCATGGAACCAGGAAACAGACTGGTAGAATCTGCAGGGGGAAATGACCTAAAGGCCTGACCTGAAAATGGTACAAAAAGCAGCGATGTGGAGACTCGCTCGGAGAAGAATGTGTGTCAGCGCACTTGGCCAAAGGCCACAGGGATGCTAACAAACAAGACATAAGTAATTGCGAGTGGTTTTGGAGTTGTGTTGTGTTTACTGTACACAGCTTTCACCAGAGGAATAGAGCACTGCTAGTTTATAGCTAATTTAGATTTTCCCCCAACACCGGACACCCCCTAACTTCGGACAGTCTCTAGCAGTTAGAGGATTAAATCACCTCGAGCTCAACATTTAAATGGACTGGAAAATAATGGTACGTTTTGCAACTAAAGACTCCCTTCTAACTAGCTGACCATCGATTTGCATTGCAATTTATGTAAGTAAAGTTAGGTTTTGAAAGTAAAAAAAGTAATATGTACACATTTTGTGGTACACGCTGTATATTGTAAAATTCGACTGCGCGACAGACCACACATCATTTAATATCCAACTTTTTACTTTTGAAATATAGCCAACAGATTTCAGGCAAGTAATTTTTTTTAAACCGGAAGGCTAGCTAGTAAACATTTCGAAAAGCTGATCGTAGTAGTATTTCCACTGAAATGTCAACCATGCTAATTGCTAACCCGTTAGCTAACATTTTTACGACACCAATAATCACAAAACGTTGATGGCTTGATCACAAGATAACACTGTTGAAGGTAATGTATTTCTTAAACGCTGTGGAAAAGGCCGATAATATGGGCGCTACACTAGTGGCAGTGTTAAATCAAGTACAGATTCCACCAAGAATCCATCTTTTCCTTTTACTCTCAAGTAGAAACAATTAGAAAGAAAAACGTCAACTCTGTAATGATTAAACTCTTTCAAAAGAGTGTGCTGGGCAGAGAGGGACCAGGGACTAGGCTAATCCAATGGTCCCACTGTGATGTGCTGTTTGAATGAAGCAGGGGTAATGCACTGCTAAATTTACTGACGTTTGCGCTAATCCATTTAATTCTCTTTTAAGGGGGAAACTGTTCACGTGAGTAAGCGGGATGTTTTATGTTGACGATTTAAAGATGGAAGGATATATAGAGGCGTACAGATCTGTAGCTGCGCAACCACCACGCTCACACACGCTCACACATACAACACCCAACAACACACACACACACACACACACACACGACACACACACACACACACACAACACACACACACACACCACACACACACACACACAACACACCACACACACACACACACACACCACACACACACACACACACACACACACAGTCTGGCAGAAGCTCGCTGCTAGGGTAGGACGATATCTGCATGTTACCCCCACTATCTCTCTTGCTCCTTTTCCATCTTTCCAAGTAAATACATTTTTCATTGGACGAAGTTCACTGGAATGCAATTAGGCATGATAAAGATTTTAACACAAGCAATAGTTTACATAGTGTGGTAATATTTATAAACACAATAGCGAACATGGTATTGCAGGAGGCAGCCAGTGACTGAGTCCCCTGGCGAGGGGAGGCGTGGCAGAGGGCTCATCCCAGCCCATTGTTCTATATCAGTGGACAAGGCTGATTCGTGTAATTAGCTGTCAGCACAGAGCCCTCAGCAGCTTAGTGCTGTCCGCTAAAAAACTAATGAAATGCAATCTACTCAAATGTCCTGGATGCATATCTTGTAACAGCCCCCGACAGAGGCAGGCGACCGTAGTGGGAGGCATGGGGAGACAGGGGAGGCCAGCACTGTCCCACGGGCGAGCAATACGGTGGCAGGTACGAAGAGGAGCAGGGGGAGTGTAGCGAAGGAGGCAAGGGGCAAGGGAGGTAGAGGGAGGCAGGGGACAAGGGGAGGAATAGAGGGAAGCAGGGGAGGTAGGGGTGAGGGGTAGGGGAGCAGAGTGAGGCAGGAGGAGGTAGGGCGGAGACAGGAGAGAGACAGGCGCGAGACTAGGAGCGAGGACCAGAAGTGGCGAACGCGTCTAAGCAGGCGATGCAGCCTGGGGCACCGGTAGAGGGAGGCAGGAGCGAAAAGTGGGAGCAGGGGGAGACAGGTGCGAGGCCCATGTCGAGGTAGCGAGCGAGCAGGCGGGCAGGTGTAGCATGGGCAGGCATGTCACCAGGGGAGACAGCGGGAGAGTAAGGGAGGAGGCGGATATCAGGTAAGAGGGAGGGCCAAGGGACCGGCTAGAGGGAGCAGACTAGGAATGGTTCAGGAGGAGAAGAGATAGAGGGAGGCAGGGGGGACAAAGACGAATGGAACTACAGCCAGCGATAAGATGGGAGGCCAGGCGGACGGACAAGGGAGGCACGGGGCTGAGGTAGGGGAAACAGGCATAAGCACAGGCTAGCGCATCATGCAGAGAAGCGTGAAGATTAGAAGTGAGGCAAAGGGCATACGTAAAGGCGACGGCAGGGGGATGGTACAGAGGGAGGCAGGGCAAAGTCAGCTGAGAGAGCAGGTGCGTGAGACAGAGGTGGATGCAGACGGCCCGTAACCAGGGAAAGGCTAAGTAGGAGCACGGCAGGCGTAGGAAATCCGTACACAAGGGGACGTAATAGAAGGTTATACGAGGGAGGCAACGCAGGGCAAGGATAGAGGGAGGTGACCGCTGACAGAATAATAGGGGAACCATACGTCCTATCTCTAGATACGGGATAAGGACAAGGCCTATCACGAGTAGTGATGATCTGAAGGTAGAAGGGAGGCAGGGGGCACGAAACTAAGACCGATCGCCCCGAGGTGGAGGAGGCAGGGGACCAGCACGCTAGAGGAGGCAGGGCATGCAGAGGAGGCCAGCGAGATGCACGCGATACTAAATTAACTAGCGAGGTTAGAGGGCAAGACAGACAGAGGAGACAGCAGGGGAGTGCTAGAGGGAGGTAAAAGGGCGGCAGGGGAGCGAAGTAGTGGGAGTCAGGGGGAGACAGGTGGATGGCAGAAGGGAAGGTAGTGAGGGACAAGGGTGGAGATAGAGGGAGGCCAGGGGAGACTAGTAGGAGAGGTAGAGGGGGCAGGGGGAGGCTGAGGGAGCCAAGGGGGGTAGTAGTCGAGGCAGGGGCAGTGGCACAGTTGGAGAGGAAGCAGGGGGCAGGGGGAGGCTAGGGGATATACAGGCGGACGGTAGGAGGAGGTAGGAGGAGGTAGGAGGAAACTAGGGGAGGTAGGAGGAGGTAGGAGGAAACTAGGGGAGGTAGGAGGAGGTAGGAGGAAACTAGGAGAGGTAGGGGGAGGCAGGTGGAGCCGCTGCGACGGCAACGGCTGGAGGAAGCTTCCTTCTTGCCAAAGTATTCAATTCCACGCTCATTGATCTGTTAATTTAGCAAAGTTTTGATATCCAATTAATGTGGATGAGCAGTTGGTGATATGGGCAGGACAGGAGGTGCCTGCCTACTCTGGGTGAGAGGGTCAGAGTTTGAGGGGTGAGGGTTGAGGGGCAAGGGGTAAGAATACGCCAGCAGCACCTCATTCCCCACTAGATTCCACTACAACCTGCCCTGACTAGAGGCAAACCCTCTCAGCAACGTCACTTCAGTCATCAAATAAAATGACAAAGAAACAGGTGTAATTTAGTAATTTTGTCTTCCAAGCAAAGGGCTATATGATACATCCTCAGAGATCAGCCCAGTAAACTGGTGGAGAGATGGTTAGTAGCTGCTTGTCTCTGCATCTATCTCCTTCCCACAACATCACATGTTGTCTGCCTACTTTGCTCCAGAGATGAGTATACTCAAGTGTTGACAAACCCTCTCCTCTCCTCCCCTGTCCTCTCCTCTCATCTATCTGATGTAGTGTGATCTCCTCTCTTCTGTGTGCGTGGAGCCCTGAGGGCATTAAAACCAGGCAGGGTGTAGTGTAGTGGTTGGCAGCGTGCAGGGCGGGCTCCGCTGGGCCGTGCTCAGATGGGCCGCTGCACTCCGGGACAGGGCCCCAGGCAGTCCACAACACCGCCAGCCCCGCCATGTGTGAACACTTGTTTTCTTCAATTAAAACAGCCAACTGAATATTCAAATCAGATCTTTTAATGACATCTCTATGCCACGCATGCATGAAATCAAACTAGTGGTCATCTCCCCAGCTACAAGCAAGGAGATGAGTGAGAGGGAGAGGAGTGTAAAAGATACATTAGCTCATGACCTAATAATGAGTTGATGCATATTTAATAAAAAAAAAATGTGTGGTTACAAAATGAGTGCTTAAATATGTATGCAGATCTATGGTTTCCTGACAACAAAATGAATGAATTAATTAATGAATAAATACATATATCAATAAATAATGTATTATGCAACTGCTTTCAAAATCTTTCTTTATAAACCTATAGTAATAAATCAATATATGCAGTGTCTCTACCACCTCAAAGGGTTCATCTTTGAGATTAGTTTAAGATTAGCGTTGGACATCAAAATATTGAAGTCAGCTTTAAAGCGTTTGCAGGACACTAGGCAGATGATTGATGATTGTCATCGATGGCAGGACATTGTAGATCCTCTGATCTGCACTGTTCATTTATGAGGGTTTAGTTATGTGGCGCAGCGGCCTATGACACTGCACCTCAGTGCTAGAGGCGCCACTACAGACCCTGGTTCGATCCCGGGCTGTATCACAACCGCCGCGATCGGGTGTCCCATAGGGTAGCGCACAATTGGCTCAGCGTCATTAGGGGAGGGTTTGGCCGGGGCAGGCCATCATTGTAAATAAGAATTTGTTCTTAACTGACTTGACAAGTTAAATGAAGGTTAACATTTTAAAAGTAAACAATTTAACAGGTTTACCTTTATTTTCGCTGTGATGATTATATATAGAAAATAGTGCAAGTGGATATACAGCATATTGAATGTGTTCTTTTTAAAGTGAAACATGCAGACCTTCAGAAAGTGACAAAACAATTATAAAGAAACCTGCAAACTTGCAAACATCTGGGCCTGACTGGTTCTGGCCAAACTGAATGTTGTCTGAATGGACATTTAGCCAGAGGATGCCTCTACAACCTGGTTTGTTTGGTGCTTGTTTACTGAGGTGGATTTGAGAGTAGGCTGAGGGGTCACTAAGGCCTGTCTGCTGTGGTGTCTGAGTGTGATGTGACATGGCACGCATCATGTCTTCATTACACAAAGTCACACTACACTGTCAGGGGCACACCTGCCCTGACTAACTGTCCCCCAGCCCACCACACCCTGTGTGTGTGTGTGTGTGTGTGTGTGTGTGTGTGTGTGTGTGTGTGTGTGTGTGTGTGTGTGTGTGTGTGTGTGTGTGTGTGTGTCGTTGAAGCAGGCAAGACCATCAGCATCTATGGAATCAGAGGAGAAAAACATAAAAGTTGTTCATTTGAAACCTGGCCATGTTGAGGTATCAGTCATGCAGCTCAGGTAAAGCATGGTTTAAATGCACCTCATTACTCCAAAGGCAGGGAAGTGGAAGAGGTGCCGTTTAATGTGTAAGCTGGCAGCTGGACCAGCTGGCCACACATTAAACACTAAAGCCTGCTGTCCCTAATGGCTGCAGATTACATCATTACCTTAACAAATCCGAGATGAGAGGAGCCTGGGCCTGGCCGGCTAGATGGAGAGTCACAGTGGCTGGATAGAGTCAGAGAGAGGAGAGAGTCAGAGAGGCTAGAGAGAAAGTCACAGTGGCTGGATAGAGTCAGAGAGGGTAGAGAAGAGGTCAGAGAGGCTAGAGAGAAAGGCACAGTGGCTGGATAGAGTCAGAGAAGGTAGAACGAGTCAGAGAGGGTAGAGAGAAAGAGAGTCACAGAGGCTAGATACGGTCAGAGAGGGTAGAGCGAGTCAGAGAGGGTAGAGAGAAAGGAAGTAACAGAGCCTGGATAGATCAGAGTGTCGACTTCCGGGTTGGAGCGAGCCGGTCGCATTCCACACTTTGGTCCGCAGGTAGTATAACTTTTCATTACATTTCATTCATTTTCATTATAGTACAACGGTTTGATTTGTCTAATCTTAGCAATTTCTTCTTAGCTAGCTACATAGCCGTCTTTGTATCAAAGATAATTGCGTAATTATCGTATTTCGTCGTCTAACGCAGTCTACACTGCTATCTGCCCAGCAGCTAGCCAGCTAGCAAACGTCCACCGTCTACCGAATAGCAGCACTGTAGCAACTATTACACTCAACTGAACGACTTGATTAGTGTAGTGTTAGCTAGCTACTAGTTGTCTTTCTGTCTTCGTATCCAAGATAATTGTGTAGTTTAGAGTGTGGTAGTTTTAGAGTGATTATTCTAATTTACCGAGGTTAGCTAGCCAACTATTTGTCGTCCTTAACGTAGGAGAACACTGCTAGCTAGCCAACAGCTAGCCAACGTCTACCGAATAGAACTCCGCACTCAACAAACCCGGTCGCATTCCGCTTCGCTCCACAGGTAGTATCACATTTTCATTTCATTTCATTACAGTACAACGGTTTGATTTGTTTGATCGTAGCTAGCTACATAGCTAGCTACATAGCCGTCTTTGTATCAAAATAATTGTGTAGTCTAGAGCGATTTTCTAGGTTAGCTAGCCAGCTTATTGTCGGTTCTTTTAACGCAACGTAACGTAATCAACACTGCTAGCTAGCCAGCTAGCCCCGAATAGCAGCACTGTAGAAACTATTACACTCAACGGACGACTTGATTAGTGTAGTGTCAACAACGCAGCCACTGCCAGCTAGCCTACAAGTCAACAAGCCAGCCACTGCCAGCTAGCCTACTTCAGCAGTACTGTATCATCTTAATCATTTTAGTCAATAAGATTCTTGCTACGTAAGCTTAACTTTCTTAACATTCGAGACGCGTAGTCCACTTTGTCATTCCAATCTCCTTTGCATTAGCGTAGTCTCTTCTGTAAGCCTGTCAACTATGTGTCTGTCTATCCCTGTTCTCTCTTCTGCACAGACCATACAAACGCTCCACACCGCGTGGCCGCGGCCACCCTAATTGGTGGTCCCAGCGCGCACGACCCACGTGGAGTTTCAGGTCTCCGGTAGCCTCTGGAACTGCCGATCTGCGGCCAACAAGGCAGAGTTCATCTCAGCCTATGCCTCCCTCCAGTCCCTCGACTTCTTGGCAACTGACGGAAACATGGATCACCACAGATAACACTGCTACTCCTACTGCTCTCTCTTCGTCCGCCCACTGTTCTCGCACCCCCGAGAGCTTCTGGTCAGCGGGGTGGTGCACCGGGATCCTCATCTCTCCCAAGTGGACATTCTCTCTTTTCTCCCCTTACCCATCTGTCTATCGCCTCCTTTGAATTCCATGCTGTCACAGTTACCAGCCCTTTCAAGCTTAACATCCTTATCATTTATCGCCTCCAGGTTCCTCGGAGGTTCATCAATGAGCTTGATGCCTTGATAAGCTCCTTTCCTGAGGACGGCTCACCTCTCACAGTTCTGGGCGACTTTAACCTCCCCACGTCTACCTTTGACTCATTCCTCTCTGCTCCTTCTTTCCACTCCTCTCTCTTTTGACCTCACCCTCTCACCTCCCCCTACTCACAAGGCAGGCAATACGCTCGACCTCATCTTTACTAGATGCTGTTCTTCCACTAACCTCATTGCAACTCCCCTCCAAGTCTCCGACCACTACCTTGTATCCTTTTCCTCCTGCTCTCATCAACACTTCCCACACTGCCCCTACTCGGATGGTATCGCGCCGTCCAACCTTCGCTCTCTCTCCCCCGCTACCCTCTTCCTCTTCCATCCTATCATCTCTTCCCTCTGCTCAACCTTCTCCAACCTATCTCTGATTCTGCCTCCTCAACCCTCCTCTCCTCCCTTTCTGCATCCTTTGACTCTCTATGCCCTATCTCCAGGCCGGCTCGGTCCTCCTCCCCTCCGTGCTCGACGACTCATTGCGAGCTCACAGAACAGGGCTCCGGGCAGCGAGCGAAATGGAGGAAAACTCGCCTCCCTGCGGACCTGGCACCTTTCACTCCCTCCTCTCTACATTTTCCTCTTCTGTCTCTGCTGCTAAAGCCACTTTCTACCACTCTAAATTCCAAGCATCTGCCTCTAACCCTAGGAAGCTCTTTGCCACCTTCTCCTCCTCCTGAATCCTCTCCCCCCCCCCCCTCCTCCCTCTCTGCAGATGACTTCGTCAACCATTTTGAAAAGAAGGTCGACGACATCGATCCTCGTTTGCTAAGTCAAATTTTCTCTCCAAAACTCTTGAACGTGCCGTCCTTGGCCAGCTCTCCCGCTATCTCTCTCAGAATGACCTTCTTGATCCAAATCAGTCAGGTTTCAAGACTAGTCATTCAACTGAGACTGCTCTTCTCTGTATCACGGAGGCGCTCCGCACTGCTAAAGCTAACTCTCTCTCTCTGCTCTCATCCTTCTAGACCTATCGGCTGCCTTCGATACTGTGAACCATCAGATCCTCCTCTTCACCCTCTCCGAGTTGGGCATCTCCGGCGCGGCCCACGCTTGGATTGCGTCCTACTGACAGGTCGCTCCTACCAGGTGGCGTGGCGAGAATCTGTCTCCTCACCACGTGCTCTCACCACTGGTGTCCCCAGGGCTCTGTTCTAGGCCCTCTCCTATTCTCGCTATACACCAAGTCACTTGGCTCTGTCATAACCTCACATGGTCTCTCCTATCATTGCTATGCAGACGACACACAACTAATCTTCTCCTTTCCCCCTTCTGATGACCAGGTGGCGAATCGCATCTCTGCATGTCTGGCAGACATATCAGTGTGGATGACGGATCACCACCTCAAGCTGAACCTCGGCAAGACGGAGCTGCTCTTCTCCCGGGGAAGGACTGCCGTTCCATGATCTCGCCATCACGGTTGACAACTCCATTGTGTCCTCCTCCCAGAGCGCTAAGAACTTGGCGTGATCCTGGACAACACCCTGTCGTTCTCAACTAACATCAAGGCGGTGGCCCGTTCCTGTAGGTTCATGCTCTACAACATCCGCAGAGTACGACCCTGCCTCACACAGGAAGCGCGCAGGTCCTAATCCAGGCACTTGTCATCTCCCGTCTGGATTACTGCAACTCGCTGTGGCTGGGCTCCCTGCCTGTGCATTAAACCCCTACAACTCATCCAGAACGCCGCAGCCCGTCTGGTTTCAACCTTCCCAAGTTCTCTCACGTCACCCCGCTCCTCCGCTCTCTCCACTGGCTTCCAGTTGAAGCTCGCATCCGCTACAAGACCATGGTGCTTGCCTACGGAGCTGTGAGGGAACGGCACCTCAGTACCTCCAGGCTCTGATCAGCCCTACACCCAAACAAGGGCACTGCGTTCATCCACCTCTGGCCTGCTCGCCTCCCTACCACTGAGGAAGTACAGTTCCCGCTCAGCCCAGTCAAAACTGTTCGCTGCTCTGGCCCCCAATGTGGAACAAACTCCCCTCACGACGCCAGGACAGCGGAGTCAATCACCACCTTCCGGAGACACCTGAAACCCCACCTCTTTAAGGAATACCTAGGATAGGATAAAGTAATCCTTCTCACCCCCACCCCCTTAAAAGATTTAGATGCACTATTGTAAAGTGGCTGTTCCACTGGATGTCATAAGGTGAATGCACCAATTTGTAAGTCGCTCTGGATAAGAGCGTCTGCTAAATGACTTAAATGTAAATGTAATGTAAATGGGAGAGAATGAGAGTCACAGTGACTGGATAGAGAGGGTAGATAGAGTCACAGCGGCTGCCCTTACAAAAAAAAAATCAAATTTGCAGTTTCACATGTTGAGTTTAAATTTATAGTTCACATGTTAACATCACCTTTTCACGTGAGGAAAATAACATGTTTTCACCTCACATGTGAATTGCAGTTTCACATGTAAAAATAATTCACGTGAAAATCAGATATGCAGTTTCACATGTTAAAAACATTCATTTGAAAATCTCACATTCACATGTGGGACTGCAAGTTAGCATGTGACAAGCAATCGCATGAAAATCAATCACATATGAAAATCTAATTTGCAGGTTCACATGTAAGAAAACTCCACATTTTCACATGTGAAAAACATTCATCACATTTGCAGTTTCGTAAGTGACCATTTTTAACGTGATTGCAGAAGCAATGTTTCCACCGGTGGAATTAGGGTGACCACATCTGAAAACCCCAAATGCGGGATAAGGGAACGATTTTGCGGGACATTTGCAGAACAGTGGACAGATTTATTTTGGGGGGGTGGGGTAAGTTAATGGATAACTTTTCAAATGGTGACATAGTTCTGCTGTATGAAGGTCACTGCCTGTTAAAGGGGCAATCCTAAATTGCAACATCCATTTTTGAGACTTTTAAAGGAATGATATGTACCCATTGATTCTTGAAGAATATAACAGATAAATGCCTCATGAGCTGAGTTCAGCTGTCGTACCCCATCAGAACCCAAAACAGAAGCTGGTTTAACGCCAATGTTTGTATACAAAGTAAATGTAAACAACCACTTTATAGCCTAAAAACATGTTTAAAACTATAATTTTGATATCATGGATGTTCAGTCCTTGCATCAATAGCGTGGATTTGAGGATTTGAGAGTGGTTGCATTTCTCCAGTCCCATCCCTGAGCTTTTTACTAAAACTGTTGCAGGGAGACACTTGGATAATGTTTCAATTATGGATTGCTGCTTTAAACACCTTTAATAGAGTAATAGTGTTATTATATGGTGCAGTCCTCCAGTGACTGAGTTACTTTTGTGCCATTAATATCAAGCAAACCTTTTGAAGTCGAGAACAAAATTCTTAGTATTGGAAACAAAAATAATGATACTGAAAGCAAAAAGTATTGATAGCCAAATAAAATATTGCAAGGAAATAATATTTTTCAGTGATTTTTAAAAATGATAGCCTGATTAAATTTAACACTTCCCTCTTTCCTGCAATTTTCCCTATCTTTGGTTATGTTACCCTGGCCTTTGCTTTTGCTGCCTTTTTTCCAGTTGCTGTTTTTGCACATTCATTTCCAGCAACATAGCACCCTGCATCCACTGCTGGTTTGCCTCTAAAGCTATGCAGGGTGGATCCTTGTTGGTCCCTGGATGGAAGACCAGATGTGGTGAAAAATAAATTTCAAATGTGGGGAATAATTTTTTTCACGAGGGAAAAATACTTGTGGAAAATGTACATGTGAAACCACGTGTCTGACTCTTGTGAACATATACACACACACAAATATACTGTATATAAACTATATATAGAAAAGTATGTGGACACCACTTCAAATGAGTGGATTTGTATATTTCAGCCACACCCGTTGCTGACAAGTGTATAAAATCGAGCACACAGCCATGCAATCTCCATAGACAAACATTGGCAGCAGAATGGCCTTACTGAAGAGCTCAGTGACTTTCAATATGTCACCGTTATAGTATGCCACCTTTACAACAAGTCAGATCGTCAAATTTCTGCCCTGCTAGATTTGCACCGGTCAACTGTAAGTACTGGTATTCTGAAGTGGAAACGTCTAGGAGCAGCAATGGCTCCACCATGAAGTGGTAGGCCACACAAGCTCACAGAGCAGGACTGCAGAGT
This sequence comes from Salvelinus sp. IW2-2015, assembly GCF_002910315.2. Lineage (NCBI taxonomy): Eukaryota > Metazoa > Chordata > Actinopteri > Salmoniformes > Salmonidae > Salvelinus > Salvelinus sp. IW2-2015. The sequence goes on from NC_036855.1 coordinate 14,758,590, forward strand.
GCTGAGTTATAAAGGCTAGAGAAAAAGTCATAGTGACTGGAGAGTTGCAGTGGTGTATGCATGTGTGTGTATGTGTATGTATGTGTGTGTATGTATGTGTGTGTATGTGTGTGCATGTGTGTGTATGTGTGTGTATGTGTGTGTTTGTATGTGTGTAAGAGAGGGTACTTCCTTGAGTGTGTCCGACCATATCTGAGCAGCCCTGGATGGAGTGGTGCCTATCCCCAGCCCTGGATGGAGTGGTGCCTATCTCTAGCCCTGGATGGAGTTGTGCCTATCCCCAGCCCTGGAGGAGTGGTGCTATCAGCCTGGATGAGTTGGTGCCTATCCTAGCCCTGGATGGAGTGGTGCCTATCTAGCCCTGGATGGAGTGGTGCCTATCCCAGGCCTGGATGGAGTGGTGCTATCCCAGCCCTGGATGGAGTGGTGCTTATACTCTAGCCCTGGATGGAGTGGTGCCTATCCCTAGCCCTGGGTGGAGTGGTGCCTATCCCCAGCCCTGGATGGAGTGGTGCCTATCCCCAGCCCTGGATGGAGTGGTGCCTATCCCCAGCCCTGGATGGAGTGGTGCCTCCAGATAATCCTTCTGGGTCAAAACTAATTGGTGCGGCAGCATTGAGACTTGCTCTGATAATGACCACAAGCGCTCTGCCTGTTCGCGCATGACCGCCCCTGAACTGTTGACTGACTGCCGAGATGCCCCCTCTACAGAGCGACCACTGTGCCCCCTTAGCACACTTACACAGGCCAATGACGGGGCAGAGGATTGGGGGGGAGAAGTGGACAGAAGTAGGTTAGACAGGCATGAGCAGTAAGAGAAAATAGAAGAGAAAAGAGGATGCAGAGAACTGAAATGAAATCAATCATGTAGAAAATGGGAGGCTTTCAGTGATACAGTAGACAGTTTAACCACATTATGAAATAGCTCCTTTCATCACAGGAATCCTGTCATCATCTGTTTATGGACACATGACAATGCTATAGAGAAAATATCTGCCATCCATAGAGTTGTATAATCATACTGTCTCTTGTTCTCCCCCATACATTCGTTTCCTGTTAGTCTATGCTCCCTTCACTTTCTTCTTCTCTCTCTGCCCTGCCTGTATCCATCAAGAAAGAACCCCCTCCTCATCTCTCCCACCCATCTCCCCTCCATCCCCCCCACCTCTCCTCTCCCTGACAGACATGGGGCTGGCTTCCTCCAGATCAGCTGCACTCCACTGCTCCCCGCTAGTCTGACATTAAGTCACATCCCCACTTACAGCCTGCTGTTTAACACAACAACAGCCCCGAAAGTAAACAAGGGTATTATTCTACACTGTTACACTCTGCACAGTCTCTTTTTAGCCAAGTGTAATTCAGGGCATGCTAAAAGGGCTGGGGGGGGACGCTCTTTTTCCCTATATTTTTTCTCCCTTTGTTGTTTTCCTTCGTCTTCTATCAGTCATGCATGTTTTACTGTGACTAAAACATGCTGCAAGAAGGCTAAAGGCTGTAATCCAATCAGACTGTCTGAATGCCTGGTGGGGGTCTCTGACTTTGTTACTGTGCTCCAACAAGGAAACAGACAGCAAACACACACACACACATACACACTGTTAAACCCCACGTGCCTCCTTTCCTTTAACACCAGTGAGTGATCCAGCTAAGTGTATGCACCTGGTTCAGGAGGCATATCTTGGCCAGCTGATTTACATTGAAGCTAAGCTTCTGTGGTACGTGGTGCTGAAAAGTTAGGGAGCTGGGAGGCATGTGAGACATGCAGGAGTTCAAAGACACTGTGGGGAGAGAGAGAGAGAGAGGATGGTATGGGCAGGACAGAGGGATACAGGAAGCCATGAGAGGAGGGTCATCTCTCTAGGGCCGCAGGAAGTCAGAACAGGCTAGGAGGAGGGTGAAAGGGTGGAGGGGCAGAGGGGCGTAGGGGTGGAAAGAGACGGGGGCTTCTTTAGGGATCGAAGAGGGTCAGGATCCTCTCTGTAGCAACTTTACACCAGCAGGCCTCTGAAGTGTCAACATCACAGCTCACCACAGAAACACTCCCTTTATCTATCCCATATGTGACTGTGGAAGAGAGCTGAGGACTGACTGCCTGTCCTTTCATTCCTGCCTCAGCCACCCGGCTCTCACACTCACTCCTAATGGACAGAAACCCTTCTCAAGGGGGTCATCAGGACACACATCCAACACTTCATCTGACCAACACTGCCTCACAACAATAACTCTCTCTTACCTTGATCAGAGAGAAAGAGAGAGAGAGACCGAGTGGCCAACTGCCACTAAACTCCACCTGAAACATGACAACAAATTAAAGCAAATCAATCCAGGATCGCGTGATAAAAATGGGAGGCGAGCAGAGCAGAGGCGGAAGTGAATAATGAAGGAGGGGAAGTCTTTTAAAGCTTTATGACATTCCTGCGTATGCGTGGGTGTACGTGGGGCGGACATCGGGGTGGGGGTACCCCAGGGTGGAGTGGCCTCTGATGTTCCACAGTGATCCCACAACCCCGCTTTCATTAGTGGCCAGACCCATAAAAGGGCACCCAGACCAAAGCACCTGACAGGCAGATTGCCCATCCCCAGTCTCTGCTCCAGAGTCTCCTGCTTCAGACCCAGCACCAGCCTTCAACAGCCCCAGTCTCCTCTCCAGCCCCAGCACCAGCCTTACAACAGCCCCAGTCTCCTCTCCAGCCACCCAACCATCAGCCTTCAACAGCCCCAGTCTCCTCTCCAGCACCAACATCAGCCTTACAACAGCCCAGTCTCCTCTCAGCCCCAGCACCAGCCTTTCAACAGCCCAGTCTCCTCTCCAGCCCAGCACCAGCCTTACAACAGCCCCAGCTCCCTCTCCAGCCCAGCACCAGCCTTTCAACAGCCCCAGTCTCCTCTCCAGCACCAACATCAGCCTTTCAACAGCCCAGTCTCCTCTCCAGCCCCAAGCACCAGCCTTACAACAGGCCCAGTCTCCTCTCCAGCACCAGCCTTCAACAGCCCAGTCTCCTCTCCAGCCCCAGCACAGCCTTACAACAGCCCCAGTCTCTCTCCAGCCCCAAGCACCAGCCTTACAAACAGCCCCCAGTCTCCCTCTCCAGCACCAACCTTACAACAGCCCAGTCTCCTTCTCCAGCCCCAGCACCAGCCTTAAACAGCCCCAGTCTCCTCTCCAGCCCCAGCACCAGCCTTACAACAGCCCCAGTCTCCCTCTCCAGCACCAACCTTACAACAGCCCCAGTCTCCTCTCCAGCCCAGCACCAGCCTTACAACAGCCCCAGTCTCCATCTCCAGCCCCAGCACCAGCCTTACAACAGCCCCAGTCTCCTCTCCAGCCAGACCAAGCCTTACAACAGCCCAGTCTCCTCTCAGCACCACGCCATTGCAACAGCCCAGTCTCCTCTCCAGCCCAGCACCAGCCTTACAACAGCCCCAGTCTCCTCTGCCAGCACAGCATCAGCCTTTCAACAGCCCCAGTCTCCCTCTCCAGCACCAACCTTACAACAGCCCCAGTGCTTCCCTCTCCAGCACCAGCCTTACAACAGCCCCAGTCTCGCCTCTCCAGCCCCAGCACCAGCCTTACAACAGCCCCAGTCTCCTCTCCAGCACAAGCCTTTCAACAGCCCCAGTCTCCTCTCCAGCCCCAGCCTTTCAACAGCCCCAGTCTCCTCTCTAGCCCGTCTCCTCTCTATTCCCAGCACCAGCCTTACAACAGCCCCAGTCTCCTCTCCAGCCCCAGCATCAGCCTTACAACAGCCCCAGTCTCCCTCTCCAGCATCAGCCTTACAACAGCCTCAGTCTCCTCTCCAGCCGTCATTCTGGCCTTCACTGCAGACCCAGCCTCTGCTTCAGCCTCATCTCCAGGTCTATCCCCAGCCTCATCTCCAGCCCCAGCCCAAGCCTCCGCCGGCCAGGCCTCTCAGTCCCTCTTACTGCCTCCACAGTACTGCTGCCCCATAAAACATCTGGTGACACAAGACCTCAACTGTTTCAGCCCAGCCTGCCCGCCTCACTAATAAACAAGCTCTGGTCTAATGCAAGACAGAGGTGCCAGGCCAGTGCTGGATCGTGTCTGAGTACATGGGGACAGTGTTGACTGAGTCTCTATATGGCCGGATGGAAGTAATGACTGAGGACTGGAATACAGGAGGAGGGTTGGTGTTTGTTTACGCCAAGATCAGATAAATCATCAAACAAATGGTACATCAAACAGTGTAAAGGACACAGCAAAGGCCTTATTACGGGTAACACATAATGAGCCTATATCTGTTGTCCAATGAGAGAAGAGACCTTTACAGGTACTGCAGCAGGAGTCACTGGTATCCTATGAGTGGCGCACCACCGCTTCCTCTAAGCTTCCCATTGTCAGAGCTCTCATCAAAACAAAAAGCCTGGCCTATCTGTCTAAAACCAAACAATACAATGGAAGGAGAAATGGAACATTTTACCAAACAAAACATAATTCAAAGAGAGATCTCCCCCCCTATAGTCCATATTTAATTTAGAGCAGGGCAGTCAGTCAGGTAGCTGCGGGACTGCTGGATCAAAGGTTGGCCCTGGCTGCTGCAGCTCCCAGACACTTAGCACCTTTTCACTGGCTTTGATCTGATCATTAAGAGGCTACTTTAGCTGGCACAGATACGCAGCTAAAACCAACAGAGAGAGGCGCAAACGGCAAAGTCCCCCTGAATACCGCAGGAGACACAACACTCAGAGGAGAGAGATGTCACAGGGAGGACGGGTGGGGAGTGGAGACCTGAGTACAGCTGAAACACAAGGGAAGTGTAAATAGCAGTGGCCACTCCGCTAAATGACGGAGCCAAGATGAAAGTCATAATTGGGTCTGATAAGAGACGACTGATGGAAGACGTTGACCACTGAGAGCCGTAGCCTATACAGAAAAACAAGCTCCGCAATTACAAGAATAGACCCGAGAGGTATGAATGAAGATGCTCTGTCCATTACCGTGTGTGGTGTTGAATGGTGTGGTGCTCTGCAGAGAGGAGAGAGAAGGGGATCCTGTAGTTTTGTTGGAGGGTGGAAGGCCTGGGTGTGAAGGGGTAGAGGGGGGAGTAGTGGGGGCTTTAGAGGGGGGGAGTTGAGAGGTAGCAGGGAAGTGGAGACCAGACCATTAGGCAGACTTTGAAGATGTTACTGACAGAGTGACAACACAGAAAAGCTCTAGAGGGAGGAGGTGATTTTCTCCAGGGCCACAGGAAACATACTGTACAACTCTTTACTGTCAGACACCATTCCTGCTTTATGGTCAATGGACTATTGGAAAATCGTGTTCGAATTCTGATGGAAATATCTACAATGTTAAGAGCATAGCACCAGATATATACTATAAGGCAGTCGTAATACAGGGCCTATTACACACACACACACACACACACACACACGTGCACACACACATGCACACGCATGCACACGCACACTGGGCCCCTGTAGGAGGACACTGAGTCATCCTGGTGGAAGTCCTTTGGTGTGTCCACTTTTACAACCACAATGCATAAGCCTGCCCACCGGCTTACAGCCTGTCCTCCAGAGATCAATGAGCCAATGTGATTCTGATTACAGGGTTAGGGTTAGGGCGGAGTCTCCTATCTGACTCCATCACTGGCCAGAGGAGCAGGGAGGACATGGGCGGAACTCGATCTGTCTGACGCCCTTTGAAGTGGGTTTATGGGGGACAGCGGCGCAATGCAGCGTGCCATGACAAACGAGGTGATGAGAGAGGAGGAGGGGAGGAGAGGAGGAGAAGAGAAGGGGGAGGAGGGCAGGGAGTGCGGGCATCAGTGACAGTTACTGGACTTCCAGACAGAGAAATCATTGGAGGGGCCTTTCCCCTCTCAACAGTGGCTCCCCCATACAGCAGTCAGAGAGCAGAGGTGCAACGCACCCACTCATACCCACACTGCTCTGAGCAGGCTGACCATCACCACTAATACACTACTGAGGATGTTCAGCTAGCTGCTATACCTTCATAATTAGTGTTTCAACAATGGACTCCCTTTTTACAATGAAATTGAGTCTTAACTGCAAATCACCAAATGACTTTGAGGAAACCGTAAAGTTCTCTGAAGGCAATTGGTCACTGTAAACAACAATAAACAACATCACACATTGTCTGTTATAACTGAGCGAGAGCAAGAGAGAGATGGAATGAGAGAGTGAGAACGAGATAGAGAGAGATTATATTTTATAAAGCGAGCAATCATAATGTTAAGAAGCAGGATATTTCTGTTTATATGTGTATTTATCCGTGTGGATCTCACTGTGGACTTCAGGGCTGATCCTGCATCAATCATGGGTCAAACAGATTCTAACAGCCAAATGGTAAAATTAGAGCACACCCAAGCTCTCTCACTCTCACTGATGCGATGCAGCTCCACATTCCTCACAAGATAGGCAGTGCTAGGCAGCACATTGGCAAAAATGGTTTGGGGCAAAAAAACTGGAGAAATAATTGGATACCCCCCTCCTTTCCCTCGACTCCCTCGCCTTGGACATCCCCAATTAACACAGGGCTAGTCAGGAGGCCTGGAGAGAAAATCTGCTGTTTAGACAATAAAAATGACCAGAAACATATTGTCTCCTTTATATAAACGCATGCAAATAAACTGCTGGTAGCTCCTAGAATGTAATGAAGCCCTGTAAAAACCTGGCTAAATCATTCATTCATAAAATCTCAATGTGTGACTATTGCTCTAATGACAGAGCACGTCGGCCCCAATTAGCCCTTCTCCGCTTCATTCCTGATTATCACAGCCCTGTTAATTACAGGTTTCATGAGAGGGTTTTAAAGGCATTAGTAGGCCCACACAGCAAGCTGTTAACTCCATACATGTCCTATTCTCCCATTCCATCTACTCTCGCTTTCTCTGAGTCAGGAGGGTCCTTTTCTCTTTCCTTCTCCAGGAGGACTTTCCTTTGTCTGCACCTGGCCTCCACTACCGGGCTGGCTCAGAGAACATTACTGGCCTCTGCCTACAGGACTGGCTCAGAGAACATTACAGTCACCCAGTCATGGATGGGAGAGTGACAGTGAGAGGGGGGATAGAGAGAGAGGGGGAGAGAGACGGGGAAGAGAGAGACGGCGACAGACACAGACAGACAGACAGACAGACAGACAGACAGACAGACAGACAGACAGACAGACAGACAGACAGACAGACACACAGACAGACAGACAGACAGACAGGTACATAGAGAGACAGACACACTACTTACTCAGGTCTCCTTGTAGTCCATCTGGTGTAAAAATGTAATAAAGATAGTGAGATAGTGATAATTAAATAATCATTGAATCATGAGATTTATACACTACATGGCCAAAAGTATGTGGACACCTGCTCATTGAACATCTCATTCCAAAATCATGGGCATTAATATGGAGTCGGTCCCCCTTTGCTGCTATAACAGCCTCCACTATTCTGGGAAGNAGACAGACAGACAGACAGACAGACAGACAGAAGAAGAAGAGAGATAGACATATAGAAAGAAACATAGAGAATGAGAAAGACTGTGAGCGTCCACCGTCAGCTCCAGCTTTCTCACATCTCCAGCTTCAGTGACAGGGCCAAGCAGCAGTGCCACGGTGCCATGTGTTAATAAACACATGTAAAACCTATTATACCCAGAGAGGACACCTGCTGGCAGGGGAAATGAGGCCAGCACAGCCGCCTGCCACAGTGACTGACTCAACCCACCATCACCACCACCACTCTCTCGGCTCCTCAACCCACCAATCTCTCCACCCCTCCCCGGCCCCTGATCATAGCTTTCTGATTGCATTTTCATGATGGTTCCTGGATTGTAGGATGTACTTAACATTCACATCATCCTCCAGGGAACCGTAGGTGGTAGAAATTTAAATGTTTCAGCTTTATGGTGTGTCAATTAGAGCCACTGGCTGCCCTGCACACTCCCACATGAAAGAACACTACAGTTTACTATAGATTACTGTGGTATTTACTGTAGTCCAGTGGCTAAGAGAAAAAATGAGTGACTTTGTGATAAAGCCACCAAATTTCACACACAGCTAGGGCATGTCCTTAGAAGTGTTTTTAGCTATAGTGTCATTGCAAATTTCTTAAATTACCCCGCCAATCAGCAACATGGGGCCATATTGGGCAGGCGTCACATGGTCATATCTCCATAAATAATAGGTACAAACAGCCCAATGATGGCTTAAAATGTTCGAGAGGGTCTGGAGACCACAATAAATTGGCCCAAATATGCCATTTCTATGTATCCTTTCAAATGTAAGTAAAGTTGCAAAAAAGTGCCCCAAAAATTTCATGCAAACTTACAATATTGCAAATGTAAACACTCTAAAAAAAAGTTATGCAAGCGTTCCCTGAAGTCTGCTAATTACAATGATACCTAATATGATATTATATACTACAGTTGAAGTCAGAAGTTTACATACACTTAGGTTGGAGTCATTAAAAGTAGTTTTTCAACCACTCCACAAATGTTTTGGCAAGTCGGTTAGGACATCTACTTTGTCCGTGACACAAGTCATTTTTCCAACAATTGTTTCCAGACAGATTATTTCACTTATAATTCACTATATCACAAATTTCCAGTGGGTCAGAAGTTTACATACACTAAGGTGACTGTGCCTTTAAACAGCTTGGAAAATTCCAGAAAATGGTGTCATGGCTTTAGAAGCTTCTAATAGGCTAATTGACATAATTTGAGTCAATTGGAGGTGTACCTGTGGATGTATTTCAAGGCCTACCTTCAAACTCAGTGCCTCTTTTCTTGACATCATGGGAAAATCCTTGGGAGCAATTTCCAAATGCCTGAAGGTATCTGTACAAACAGTAGTACGCAAGTATAAACACAATTGGACCACGCAGCCGTCATACCGCTCAGGAAGGAGACACGTTATGTCTCCTAGAGATGATGTGTACCTTGGTGCGAAAAGTGCAAATCAATCCTACAACAACAGTAAAGGACATTGTGAAGATGCTGAAGGGAACAGGTACAAAAGTATGTATATCCACAGGTTAACGAGTCCTATTTCAGCATAACCTGAAAGGCCGCTCAGCAAGGAAGAAGCCACTGCTCCAAAACCACCATAAAAAAGCCAGACTATGGTTTGCAACTGCACATGGGGACAAAGATTGTACTTTTTGGAGAATTGTCCTCTGATCTGATGAAACAAAAATAGAACTGTTTGGCCGTAATGACCATCGTTATGTTTGGAAGAAAAAGGGGGATGCTTGCAAGCCGAAGAACACCATCTCAACCGTGAAGCACGGGGGTGGCAGCATCATGTTGTGGGGGTGCTTTGCTGCAGTAGGGACTGGTGCACTTCACAAAACAGATGGCATCATGAGGATGGAAAATGAGGTGGATATATTGAAGCAACATCTCAAGATTTGTGGCAAAATGGCTTAAGGACAACMAAGTCAAGGTATTGGAGTGGCCATCATAAAGCTCTGACCTCAATCCCATAGAAAACTTGTGGGCAGAACTGAAAAAGCGTGTGCGAGCAAGGAGGCCTACAAACCTGACTCAGTTTCACTGCCTCTGTCAGGAGGAATGGGACTTAATTCACCCAACTTATTGTGGGAAGCTTGTGGAAGGCTACCCAAAATAGTTTGACCCAAGTTAAACAATTTAAAGGCAATGCTACCAAATACTAATTGAGTGTATGTAAACTTCTGACCCACTGGGAATGTGATGAAAGAAATAAAAGCTGAAATAAATCATTCTCTCTACTATTATTCTGACATTTCACATCCTTAAAATGAAGTGGTGATCCTAACTGGCCTAAGACAGGGAATTTTTACTAGGATTAAATGTCAGGAATTGTGAAAAACTAAGTTTAAATGTATTTGGCTAAGGTGTATGTAAACTTCAGACTTCAACTGTATATACATTTCAAGAAATGTGAAAACAAAACTGCACTGTACACGTCTCTCTAGGTAAAATCCCATAGGAATTAATTATGTCCAGCGGGGAGATGGATAACCCATTTTAACCAAGTTCCTTTGGGATGACATTTCAACCTCAACAAAAAGCAACTAAAGGTCCAAATAAAGATGTCTAGCTACAGTGCCATTGCAGATTCAACCCATTATAGTCTGAAGGACCAGTTCTCCAAAATGGTTGTCAACTAACTCCATCGGTTATTGTTGGACAGGATTCACATGGCCATATCTCCATTAAATAATTGGTACATACAGCCTAATTATGGCTCAACATACTTGAGGTGGTGTGGAAAACACACGAAAATGTCCCACGTATGACAATTATCTGTATCCTTTAAAATGTATGCAGAATATTAGTCAAAAGGTGCCCTCAAATTGCTGTTTTGTCATTTTCTATTGAACATAACTTAATCAAAGTGGTAGATGAAGCGTAAGGATGGTTTAAAATGTTTGAGCGGGTGTGGATAATACAATCTGATTAATCATTTATGTTATTAAAGATGCCTTTGAAAATATGACAAAAAATGAGGCCAAAATGCTGTCTGAATCCAAGAATTTTGTTGATATTTTTGTTTCAGCTGAAAACATATCAGCACACTCCTAATGATCTCAAAGTATTGTGTGACATCTGTGGATTAGAACGATATACAGTATAACATGTCCCAAAAGAGAGCTTCCATATTAATTAAGACATGGTATCTTGTCCCATACTTGCCAATCAAAACGGTAGAGTACCAATTAGATTTTAGTTCCATGTTCAACATTCGAAGTAAGTACAGGGCAGGTTTCCTGTCACATTACTCCAAATTGACACAATACACCATATCATATTAGACATCATTGCAATCAGTAGACTTCAGGGAACACCCATATGACACTTTTAAGAGTTTAAATGTAAAATACAGAAAATTAGGATGAAAGTACATTCAAGAATCAGAAATGTGGGTAGATTTCTTGGCACATTTCACCATGTTTCTGCATACATTTAAAAAAAAAAAAAGACATACAGTGCCAGTCAAAAGTTTGGACACGTCTACTCATTCAAGGGTTTTTCTTTATTATTTACTATTTTCTACATTGTAGGATAATAGTGAAGACATCAAAACTATAAAATAACATATGGAATCATGTAGTAACCAAAAAAGTGTTAAACAAATCAAAATATATTAAATATTTGAGATTCTTCAAAGTAACCATCATTTGCCTTGATGACAGCTTTGCACACTCTTGGCATTCTCTCAATCAGCTTCATGAAGAATGTTTTTCCAACCGTTTTGAAGAAGTTCCCACATATGCTGAGCACTTGTTGGCTGCTTTTCCTTCGCTCTGTGGTCCAACTCATTCCAAACCATCTCAATTGGGTTGAGGTTGGTTGATTTTGAGACCAGGTCATCCGATGCAGCACTCCATCACTCTCCATCTTGGTCAAATAGCCTGCTGATATTTTAGCGCTTGGTTTTTAACCCCTGGACCTACTTTAAACCATTATACCCTTTTAAACTTACCTGTCAAGGATGGTAGGGCACTGCAATAGAAGCTGACATTTTAACAACCTAAACCCCTGTTTTACTGCACTGTAACGTTATTTATTTTTTACATAACTAATGCTGGAGGTTGACATTATATACATTTATACTATCCAAACTCATTTCAATCCACCTATAGAGAAGTACCGAGGGTTAAGAACAGTTTTTAAGAACAGCTTTTAAGAATGTTTTACTTTCTTTTAAAACATGCATACTTACCCTGAGCGGCCTTTTAACATGAACACCTACCTAATTACTTACCTGAATATTTACCTAAGATCCAGACCACCATGTAGACGGCATGTTGCTGCTCTGGAGAAGACCTGTGCGTAATCCTCCTGTTGTTTCCATCCCCTACTTTCTATTTTTAATCAAGTCGTTTACCTCCCATAAGCCAAACCCCTTACCCTAAACCGGGTTTGTATAATATTCCCAACCCTACCCCTTAAACCTTTACCCTAAACCGGGTTTGTACCCTCTTGCCCTCCTCTATTTTATTTGATTATCTTCTTTACATTTGTAATCCATTAAAGTTTGTTTTAATCCAATAAAGTCTAGGAAGACAAAGGGAGAACTCCACGACCTCTCCCACTTGTACCTGAGAAAAGGGATAGAAGAGGGCACAAAGCCTTGAGATGTCCCCACCAGTCCCAAAGTTCTACCTATCTACAGTTTGGAGTTTGTTATATGCTTTTAGTATTTGTCCAGTAGGTTTCCTTAAGGAGAAAAGCCCCACTTCTATGTCAAAGACAATACAACAAAAACACTATAGTAAATACAACAGTAATGTCGGCAAAAACACTACAGTAATTACTATAGCAGTGTTTCCCAATTGTTAGGCATAATAGACTGTAAAAACACCAGGAAATCAGCTCCAACTGATTTTATATTTAAGAAATCTGTTCCCAAGTAATCCCACGCATAGTAGAGAGACACGTGACTGTATACAAATGCAAGCAAGGTTTGAAATTATTATGTTCTAGTCAAACATTATCTGTTTGGGCTTCTTGCAGTCAATTTGTAGTAAACAAATGATTTATAATTATGTTTATATTTGAATCATTTAGTAGACACTCTTATCCAGAGCAGTTTACTTGAGTAATTAGGGTTAAGTTTAATTTTTTTTAATGTGGGCTGACTGAACATACAGTCAAGTCAACCTAGTGCCGCTGGCAGTCAGAGTTGTTGGGGAAAAGTGGGACCAGTAACACACCCAGACAATGTTACCTGTCCATGGCCCATGTCAACACAACCCACGTCCAATGCTTCTACTCCATCGAACCACACACACCTACATCACAAAATCAATTAAACTTACTCAAATAATTAGCATTGAAAGTTGATCGCAAAAACAATGAATAGGAAACCTTGCTGACCTTATACAAAAGACATATTAAAAAAATCTAAATATTGCCCTAAATACACTGTGTACAAAACATTAAGAACACCTTCCTACTATTTAGCTGCACACAATTCTTTCCTCAGAACAGCCTCAATTGGTGGGGCATGGACTCTATAAGGTGTCGAAAGCATTCCACAGGGATGCTGGCCCATGTTGACTCCAATGCTTTCCACAGTTGTGTCAAGTTGGCTGGATGTCCTTTGGGTGGTGAACCGTTCTTGATACACACGGGAAACTGTTGAGCGTGAAAAACCCAGCTGCGTTGCAATTCTTGACACAAACTGGTGCACCTGGCACCTACTACCATACTCTGTTCAAAGGCACTTAAATATTTTGTCTTGCCCATTCACTCTCTGAATGACACACATACACAATCAGTGTCTCAATTGTCTCAATGCTTCAAATCATTTCTTTAACCTGTCTCCTCCCCTTCATCTACACTGAGGATAGCTTTCACCTGGATTCATCTGGTCAGTCTATGTCAGAACATTTCTCCTTGAATTTGTCAATAAATCTTTACAAATTGAAAGTGCTAAATCTAAATTAAAGTCTTAAGTGGCAGAATTGTCCAAATGAAAATGAGAGTATAACGCATCTCTGTTTCATTTCAGCAATGAGTAAAAATTGGGCCTCATAATTGCATCCCTGACCTGTCACTCATATCTTTGACAGCTGCATCTAGAAACTAATATAAACACCAATATAATACACCAAACTGTAACTTGCAACCCTGCTTTGGTCCATGGACCGCAGTTTTCAGCCCCATGCCCTGCCACAGAGCTGTATGGGTCCCACTATCAGACACTGAACCAAATGAGGCATGCATCTGATCAACTTCCCACCCATAAGGGGAACTTGTGTACATCTTGCCCCGGGTCTTACATCGTCATAAATATTAAAAGGCTTTTCACATTTCATTATAAACTCACAAAATCACCGATCTTCTGAGATGGGGATGTTATGTTCATGAAGGTTGGAATACGAAGCCTCCAAAATATAATGATACTAATTCCTCTCGCAATTATAATATAACTATCCACGTCTCACATCTAGGTCTCACATCAAAAACATTCAACACAGCCAACTCTAACGGATGCTTTTTCACGTTTCACAATTAACATTCAACACAGCCAACTCTAACGGATGCTTTTTCACGTTTCACAATTAACATTCAACACAGCCAACTCTAACGGATGCTTTTTCACGTTTCACAATTAACATTCAACACAGCCAACTCTAACGGATGCTTTTTCACGTTTCACAATTAACATTCAAGCACAAACAATACAGAACTCAAAAGCTGAAATGGTAGCTTTTGGTATGTATTTTTTTATTTTCAAGGACATATTTGATATGTGCGTATGTAGATAAGAATAGTAAACATCTGAGCTCTTTCCATCTCAAGCTCTCCCATGAGGGAAAACGTGGACATTTGCTGATCCCCTTGTAGAACAAAAAAAAATGTATCAAATGAAATTCTAAATGAAAAGTGTTTGCAGCACAGTGAAGATGTGTGTGTGGACAAGTTGTGTATAGAATGTATTGAAGCTGTATGGGATGACGTGTGTACACTTATAAAATAGGGTTCTACCTGGAACCATAAAAGAGTTCTTCAAAAGGTTCTCGTTTTTTCCTGAAGAGCGTAGATAGCATGGTGTGTGAATGATATATGGATCTGGACCTAGACTGATTAAGTGTAGTAAGCCTAGTGGGCTGACTGTGTTAGCACCTTGGTGAGCAGGGCTGATCTCTGAGGCCAGGGCTGGAGCGTAGCGGCTAGCTCTCCCTGCTCCCAGGCCAAGCTGTTCTAATGAGACAGGCAGACAGGGAGCTGTCACGCCAACGGGGGGCCCTGACACATGAAAATGAGCCTGGTCTGCATCATGCTGGGGGACAGGGAGGGGGAGTGGGCGGACCGGGAAGGGTGAGGAGGGGGGGGGTCTACCCAGCAGCTGTCAGAGATATGAGTGACAGGTCAGGGAAGGTGGCTGGCTAAGCAACAAAACTCCACTGAGCTCCTTTGAGTGACACAACAGGAACAGGAACAACACACCGTTTCATGCAGTCGTGGTTAAGAACTCTCTCTCTCTGTGGCCCCACGCCCTCTCCATGGACTGTTCTGTACTGTAATACAGGATGATTATAGACCCAATTCATACTTTATCATCAGAGCATTTCTCCTTGAATTTGTCAATAAATCTTCACAAATTGAAAGTGTTAAATCTAAATTCAAACCTTAAGTGGCAGCATTTTCCAAATGAAAATGAGAGTATAGCGCGTCTCTGTCTCATTTCAGCAATGAGTAAAAATGCAGCAGCTTCTTTCGCTGACATCTATCGACTAAATTTAATGAAGCAGATCCTCTTTCTCCCGCCAAGATGCCCTGAAGACATGGCTTTCTGAATGATGACTGTGGGATTATCTCACTATTAGACTGATTCTGACATTTGTTCTGTCACATCTAAAATGGTTGTTTCCCTTGAAAAGCCAGGTGCTCTCTCCACGTCGCTCAGATTCCCAGAATGCCGGAGATTTGAGACAGCCCTACGCTCATTTCATCTGGAGGAGAAGGGGGATGCGGTTGATCAGGCTCGGCACGGCAGTGGCAGCGACACTCCCATCCTTTAAGGTGCTCTCGTTTCTCTCCTTCCATCTGCCGGAGGGAGGGTCCGGCGGGAATTGTTCCTCTGTGAGCTCCCCAGTCCCAGCGAGCGAGCTTTCATGTCAGACAGGATACCAGACAGGAATACCAGCTAGCGCTCTGCTTCGCTTAACACTTACATGTTGACAGAGAAAGAGATGAGTGTTCGCTTACCTCGCAATGGTCTTGAAGACGGTTTGGAATCAGACACTAAACCCAAAACATATGCAGTGCTCACAGTAGAGGAGAGGAGCGATGAAGGGGACTAGGTTTACAGCTACAGTACAACTGAAGGGAAAGAGTCTTTATGCGAGTCCGACTAGAAATATATGAACTAGAACATTCATATTCATCGTTGACATGAGGCTGTTGGTCAGGGTTCTTTACGGAACACACAAAACATACTTTACAAGCAACACACCAAGACCTAATTTGAAGTTAAACAAATATGGTGAGAGTTTACCAGTGGATTGCCCTCTTCACTCCGTCCGGGATGTCTTTCCCCCCAGCTTTGAGATCTGAGATATCTGTAATTTTACAAAACGACACTAATACATTACATATGTACAGGATTTTTCAATCCAGTACTACATAGCAATATAAATGTCATTTAACTCATACCAATGAAGATTTCATTTCTCACCATGTATTTTCTCGAATATCATTCTGCATTAGCTGCTCTTCCAACTTTGGTAAATCTTAGTCTCTTTCAGGTTGAAGTCGAATTCCTCAACCGGATTTGGGCGACTGTCCTTTAACAGGTCACAATCTCATATATTGAAATTCTGAAACAAAGTAGCTTTACATTTGTTCACTTCAAAACATAACAGCCTAATTTCAATATGATAAAAAACAGTTTAACAATATATGTGTCATACTTGCTTCCGGTGTAACCGATGTGAAATGGCTAGCTAGTTAGCGGTGGTGCGCGCTAATAGCATTTCAATCGGTGACGTCACTCGCTTTGAGACCTTGAAGTAGTGGTTCCCCTTGCTCTGCAAGGGCCGTGGCTTTTGTGGAGCGATGGGTAGCGATGCTTCGTGGGTGACTGTTGTTGATGTGTGCAGAGAGTCCCTGGTTCGGGGTCGGGGCGAGGGGACGGACGTAAAGTTATACTGTTACATTGATGCTGTTGACAC
>NC_036855.1:14775256-14793861 GCF_002910315.2 Salvelinus sp. IW2-2015
GGGGGGCTGCTCGGCACGGCAGCGGCAGCAACACTCCCATCCTTCAAGGTGCTCTTGTTCCTTTCGTTCCATCTGCCGGAGGGAGGTCCGGCGGGAATTGCTCCTCTGTGAGCTCCCCAGTTCCAGCGAGCGGGCTTTCATGTCAGACAGGATACCAGACAGGAATCCCAGCTAGCACTCGGCTTCGCTTAACACTTACATGTTGACAGAGAGAAAGAGACGAGTGTTCTCTTTTCTCGAAATGGTCTTTTTTAAGACATCTTTTTCAAGAAATGCTAAAGCCAAAACATATGCAGTGCTTACAGTACACTCTTCATAAAAAAGGTGCTATCTAGAACCTAAAAGTGTCCTTCAGCTGTCCCCATAGGATAACCCTTTGAAGAACCCTTATTGGTTCATGGTTGAACCCTTTTGGTTCCAGGTAGAACCCTATTGGGTTCCATGTAGAACCCGTTCCCCAAGGGGTTCTACATGGAACCAAAAACAGTTCTTCACAGAACCCAAAAGGGATTGTCAATGGGGAAAGCCGAGGGACTTTTGGAAGAGTGTAGCTGAGAGGAGCGATAAAGGGGACTGGGTTTACAGCTGCAGTAAAGCTGAAGGAAAATACCCTTATTGTGAGTCTGACTAGAACTATTGTACAGTACAGTAAGGCCACAACAGACTCTGTGGAAGACTGTAGGGGAGAGTGGGGTAAGTCGAGAAAAAGGGGCAAGTTGAGACACCCTTGTTTCTAGGAATAAAATGAATAAAAAGTGACTAAATATTTAGGAAGAAGTCATCGTTTCATGGAGTCTGTTTAGGAGGAAACCACATGGAAAAAGTGGTAAGCAAATTAGGTAAAAGAAAAAAAGATTTACATCAAGTCAAATTAATTTATTGTATCTAAACCAAAGTTGAGCATTTTAAGATTGTTCTATACATGGGTTGAGGTCTCTTTACAGTGCATTCGGAAAGTATTCAGGCCCTTGACTTTTTCCACATTTTGTTAAGTTACAGCCTTATTCTAAAATTGATTAAATAAATACAAATCTAATCAATCTACACACAATACCCCATAATGACAAAGTGAAAACAGGTTTTAAGAAAATGTTGCAAATGTATAAAAAACGGAAATAATTTATATAAGTATTCAGACCCTTTGCTATGAGACTAAAAAATGTAGCTCAGGTGCATCTTGTTTCCATTGATCATCCTTGAGATGTTTCTACAACTTGATTGGAGTCCACCTGTGGTAAATTAAATTGACTGGACATGATTTGGAAAGGCACACACCTGTCTTTTATAAGGTCCCACAGTTAACAGTGCATGTCAGAGCCAAAACCAAGCCATGAGGTCGAAGGAATTGCCATAGAGCTCAGAGACAGGATTGTGTCGAGGCACAGATCTTGGGAAGGGTACCAAAATATGTCTGCAGCATTGGCCTCCATCATTCTTAAATGAAAAAAACCTGACGGTCACTCTGACAGAGCTCCAGAGTTCCTCTGTGGAGATGGGAGAACCTTCCAGAAGCACAACCATCTCTGCAGCACTCCACCAATCAGGACTTTATGGTAGAGTGGCCAGACCGAAGCCAATCCTTAGTAAAAGGCAGATGACAGCCCGCTTCAAGTTTGTCAAAGGGCACCTAAAGGACTCGACTCTCAGACAAAGATTTTCTGGTTTGATGAACTCTTTGGCCAACCGTCAATTCTGGAGGAAACCTGGCACCATCCCTACGGTGAAGCATGGTGGTGGCAGCATCATGCTGTGGGGATGTTTTTCAGCTGCAGGGACTGGGAGACTAGTCAGGATTGAGGGAAAGGTGAACGGAGCAAAGTACAGAGAGATCCTTGATGAAAACCTGCTCCAGAGCGCTCAGGACCTCAGACTGGGGTGAAGGTTTACCTTCTAACAGGACAACGAGCCTAAGCACACAGCCAAGAAAACGCAGGAGTGGCTTCAAGACAAGTCTCTGAATGTCCTTGAGTGGCCTAGCCAGAGCCTGGACTTGAACCTGATCTAACATCTCTGGAGAGATCTGAAAATAGCTTTGCATCCAACCTGACAGAGCTTGAGAGGATCTGCAGAGAAGAATGGGAGAAACTCCCCAAATACAGGTATGCCCAGCTTGTAGCATCATACCCAAGAAGACGTTAGGCTGCAATTGCTGCCAAAGGTGCTTCAACAAAGTAAAGGGTCTGAATACTTATGTAAATGTAATATATCTGTTTTTTCTTTTTATACATTTGAAAAAATTCTGAAAACCTGTTTTTGCTTTGTTATTATGGGGTATTGTTTCTAGATTGATTATAAACAAAAAAAATTATCAATTTTAGAATAAGGCTGTAAAGTAACAAATGTGGAAAAAGTCAAAGGATCTGAATACTTCCCGAATGCATTGTAAGCTTCAATATGAGGTTCTAAACCTAGCATGAAAGTGCTTCTTTGTAGCTGTGTGGGCTAATATAGTCACAATGTTTGCCTTGGGGTATGTTGAGCCAATGGCCTTGGGGTATGTTGAGCCAATGGCCATGGGGTATGTTGAGCCAATGGCCATGGGGTATGTTGAGCCAATGGTTGAGCCAATAGCAGGTTGAGCAATTTATTAAGGTCTTTACATGAATTCTGATTATTCCCAGGGATAAACAACATCATGCAATACATGTAGATACCTTTGTCAGAAAGAACGCTATATTTCCCTTAACGGAGTGACGCTGGATGTAAAAAACCACTCAGCTTACCCCGCTCTCCACTCAACTTACCCCGCTCTCCACTCAACTTACCCCGCTCTCCACTCAACTTACCCCACTCTCCCCTAAAAGGCTGCATTATAAGAATCATTGTATGAAACACAAGGCTAAACAAGTCTTCACAAATGGTTTTATGAAGCTGCACATAGCAACTCCACAAATGCTTCTGTTTATTCTGCGAGTACACTTTTCAAGGCCCACTTACAGTACGGTGATAAACTGATTGTTTGACTGGGCAGGGCTCGAAACGCTCTTGAACAAACAACGGTGTGTGTTTAACAGAGAGAACGAGCTAATCCCTCAATTAAACAGCTTGTAGCCGAATTGCTTGATTACATGAGGACTGGTGCTCTCATCCTGACACCTTATAAACTTGAGAAACCAAACAGCAAGCAGAGATGTGGCTTTAAAAGAGGTTCCTACTGCACGGTCAGAGCTGCTACTCTGACGGAGAGGAGCTCTAAAGCAGTTTGCCCATTCAGCCCAGACTCTAAGAGCACAAATCAATACACATTAACAGGTTAAAAGAGAACGGCGAGCGGGTTACTTTTATGCCCCGCATCGCAATATTATTGACATGGGTCTCCTATTCTGTTTGTAAGAGAGGGAGTGCTTGAGAGAGCTCCTCTGCATTGATGGTCTGGCTCTCTCTGAGGAAGGAAGCACTTACTAGCCGCTAGCCTCTCACATGAGCATGTCTGAAAGAAATGGTGTTGCACATTTTCTATCATAATACCGCGGAAACGACAAAGATGTGAGTGTGTTTGAAGGATGCAGTAAGTAAGCAGGAAGAAAAAGAGGGAGAGAGTGGTCTCCTTACTGACAGTAAATGGCTCCGGATGAAAAAGTGGCAGGGGGAAGAAAAGATAAGCAACCTGGTTGCAAGAACATGAATACCAAGTTGCTTGTTCTGAGGGAAAGACAAAAATGAAAGGCCATACTTGAATTGAAGAGATCAATGCAGGTGGTTCCCCAGGGGAATGGTCCAACTGCAGTACAGGGAAAGGTGAGCACAATGAAGTTCAATATGGTTATAAAGGTAGGTAGTGAGAAGTGCCTGTAAAAAAAGACATTGGCAGAGTGAAGGTAGGGAAAGTGTAAGACATCATTGGGGTGTGTGTGGCTGAGGACAATCTGTTGTGTGTGTGTGTGTGTGTGTGTGTGTGTGTGTGTGTGTGTGTGTGTGTGTGTGTGTGTGTGTGTGTGTGTGTGTGTGTGTGTGTGTTGTGTGTGTGTGTGTGTGTGTGTGTGTGTGTGTGTGTGTGTGTGTGTGTGTGTGTGTGTGTTCATGTGCACCCGTGTGTGTAGGCAGGGAGATGGATAGGCAGCAGACAGAGCGAGGTGGCCTGCAAGGCCTCACCTCTCCACTGGAGTGGTAAATCAGCCATCAGCCATGTGACGTACCCACTGCCCCCTGCTCAGCCCACTGAGACATCCCATCCCCTTCACACCCCCCGCCCCCCTCTCCAACGGAGCTTTTATATCCCTCCTCGCTCGGCTGCCCAGGCAATGGGAGGGGGCACACCCGCAGCAGCATTCCTCTAAAGCAGTATCCCATCATGCAACAAAACCCTAGGAGACACGCTGGCCTTTGGGGGCAGACAGGCATGCTGTTCTGTTCGCCCCTCAGCCCCTCAGCCCCTCAGCCCTTCGACCCAATAGCGCTGGGTCATCAGATGAACCCGGCTCTGACCTGGAGGGAGCCAACAACTGCTTCCTGTCTGCTAGCATTAGCGCAGCCAGCATTGAGGCTAAACCGCTCACACCACAGGGCCACCAGGGCACACTGACCTGCACAAGGAACGGGTGACTACCTATGGCCTGGTCCTGTCTGGAGCCCTGCTAGACAAGACAAAGGCAGGATCTCCTCAAGACATAAATATCTATGGAACCAAGTGGGGTCGCAAGGGGTAAATGTTGGGTGGAGTCAGGATGGACATAACCAATTACAATTAAAGGAAGAGGGACAATATACACCATAGACAAGAATAACCAAGGGAACATCTTCCAATCAAACCTGGCACAAAATAAAAACATTTCCTGTTACAGACAGGGACCCATTTCATAAAGGCTATAGAGATGTGATGAATAACATAAATGAAGTATGACTGACAGAGAGTAGCAGTCTTCAAGCTGTTAGTGGGCCTGACCACCCCACTAAAGGGTAATTGTGTCACTGCTGATACGTGAGCAGTGTCTCTGCCAGTGCTATCTGTGTCAGTGGTGTCAGGGTTAGCCGTGTCGGTGGCATCAGTCAACAGCAGCAACACACTGGGGTGTAACTGTAACCCTTCAGAGGCTCAGGAGCAGAGCAGGCAGCATGCTGTAGTGTAGCGCTGCGCTGCCTTGCCTCCTACACCTCCTGCCACGGGCTCCACTGAGCCTTCGTGCTGTCCGCCGGGACCCACACGCTGTTGCACTGATACATACTGAGCTTGCATCACTCCACACGGCGCGGAGCTGGAACAAACCACCTCTGTCAGAAAGGCAGGCAGAGGGATAAAGGCTTTAACTTCATCCAAGGTGGAGACGAAAATTCTCCTCACTGCTGCAGTTCTATCAAGCTCTGTCTGCACCCCAATTAGATCTAATTTCAGAGAAAGAAATTGTAAGCTTTCCACATAACTGGTGTTGTACATGTATTTAGTGCTCTGTTATAAATGATCTTCGGATGGTTTTCCTAAAATGACGTAAGATAGACGTGTTCACTTCCCTCCAGCCAAATGTATCAGTGCCCTGACCAAGGAGGAGATTCACAAGAAACTACAGCACTTACTTAGCCAATGCATGTCAGAAGTGACCCCTTAAATGGTGCTAATTGGATGTAACGCAAAATGCTAATACATTTTTTTTTAACATTAATTGGCACTTCCTCCCTGGGCCATAGTGAAATCATTAACAGTTCTGAAAATGGTAGAAAAAGCATCATCTCCAAGCCGTGGGGCAGCCCTCAAACACATATCCCATGTTCATTCCTATTCATATTCTTACTGCACTCACAGTATCATAAACAGCTCATTTGAATTGGTGTGCTGCCAAGTGAGTCTCTTCCTCCTTACAAACAAACAAGACAAACACTATTGCGAGTCAAGCTGTTGTTTGTTAGTGGGCAGCAGGGTGATGCTGGCTTCATGACTAACTTATCAGAAGCAGCGTTGTGTACTGACCTGACCCTCTGCTTAGATAGTGTTGTGAGGATGGTGAGAGGCGTGGAGGAGACTTAAAAACCCAGGCAGGCAGGCACATAGCTGGGGATGAAACAGCAGCAGAAGGAAGCAACCCGTCTGTGACAGCCTGTACGTATCATCTGATCAAGGCTTCAGCAATTTACTGGCAGTAAGAGAAGATCTTACAACAAACACCAAATGCTACAGAATAGCAAATCTTTGCTTTCAAAATTACCATAATTTGCTTTCTGTCAAGAGATATACTTAAAATGTTTTCTTATTATTTCTTCTGTGCCTAGAAAAACTGTGACTTACTTTTCGTTGTCGTGGTGCTACTCTTTTATTATTTAATATAGGGTGCTTAGTGACATGTTGGCTCTTGCTATTACTACGTGGAGTCTATGCTTCGCTAATTAAAAGAGTCACAGTAGCGTAGAGCTCAGCTCAGATCAAACAGGGCTGTGTTAATATGGGAAATAGAGAGAAAGAGTTTGTCTCCCCACCACTGTTATATCATAATCCCTGTTCCTTCATCCTGATTAAAACATTTCAACAGGAGACCTGGTGTGGTTCTGACTGTCTGCGGAGAAGCAAGTGCCTCTACTTCATGGAGAAATATCACAGCTCTCTCATTAGCGAATGGGGATTTCATCTGGAATATATCTCACAGAGCACTTTGAGGGAAGCGGCCGTATTTACATGTAAAAGATCCGGAGTGGCTGACTGAAGCTAGCTAGCTACCTCTCTCCTTAATTGCTGGCTTCAGTTGTCCATGAATGCATCCACTTTGTTACTGGCTCTCATTACCAGCCAGCAGCCACAGACAGCCCAGTCTCTCTCTCTCTCTTCTTCCTCTCTCTCTCTCTTTCCCTCTCTCCCTCCCTCTCTCCCAGCCTCTCTCAGTCAGAGCAGGACCAAAAGAGTCTGCCTAAGGAGTTGGTCCTCCCAGTGGCCAAGAGACACAAACAATTGAGAGGGATTACAGCCTAATCCTGTTTGGACTTTCATCCAGCACACATATTTGAGGGCGGGAACCTCTGGAGCGTGGAATTCTAAAAGGATGCGTTCTATAAAGATATGGGCAAGATTTGTAAACAGAGCCGAGGATGAGATTGCACGTTTTACATGACAAAGGAGGACAAGAAACTTGACAAGAGATTTATAAGAGCTACCAAGAGTCTGTAAATCAGTAGCTATTCAAAGAGTTTTTCATGTGTTTCAGGATTTTCGAAGTTGCGTTGGGAAGAAACGTAATTGACACAGACGTATCCATGAAAACAATGTACGACAAATAAAGTTTTAGTAGCTGAACAGTAGAAAACCAAGGAGCAAGTGAAGCTCTGTGTTAGCACTAAGCAGATTTACCAAGCTAGTGCTCCAGTATCTTTCCTAAGTGGTGTGATGTCTGTCTGTATCAGTTTGGAACGCCCCCCAGGTCCCCGAGGGGACAATCCCGCTGCAGTACTATCACATCACAGGAATGACTGACTGGCCTTGTTTCCCTCAGGGTCTCCACGCTCACACCAACACATCACGTTGTCACTGTCTCGCGGGACAACTCACACCTGGCCCACGTCACTCAGCAGCAACACACATACTCCAACTATAAACACACAGACACACACACACACAATTATTGGCATATATGTACGTATACGTATTATGCAATATGTTCATATTGTGTGCGTGGTTGGTTAGGCAAATAACAATGCCTTAAACTCATCTCTTGACTACAGAGGAGTTATAACTGAAGCATGATCCTAGTTCAGATGAAATGACATGAGGATCACTTATCACATACTTTGCAGCGGAACAGTCCATGTCGTCTAACTGTCGACACGGTTACCGGGCTCAAATCCCCAGGATTATAGACTTACTGAATGACAGTCTGTGTGTCTGTCTGTCCGTCTGTCACAACAGCAAAGAAACTGAAGAGAGACGGTCATGTCCATGTTGGAGGAACTACGTTATGTGCTGTTACGCTAGGCCTGCTGAGGCCGATACACCGTCCCGTGTCACTGTTCTTACATGTCCCTCTCATCTCTCTCGCTCCCTCTCTTCTCTCCTCCTCTCTCAACTCCACTTTTCTCCTCTCCTCTTTACTGACAGCTGGGATCCATCCTGCCCTGTGTCGAGTCGTCAGCCAGATCTCCTTTGAAAGGCAGTGATGGAGGCGAGGCTTTAAAACTTTATGGTCAAAGCCCTGGTACCACATGGCGTTTCAGTAGCACCGCTGCTAGAGGGACTACCGATTTATGGCTGATGACACGCACATATTTAATTTGTAACCAAACACTTCCCCTCCCCCTTGGCCGCCTCAGAACTCTGGAAAACGTCTTGTTTTCTCAGGTCAGGGGTTAAACAAAGGAAACACCGCGCTGGCTAGCAGAAGGGGGCAGAACTGGATGTGTCATGGCCGCCGCTTCTTCCCAGGCCGGCACAGGGCAGACTGAGGGACACGCTAAGGTCAGAGGTTTAGCTGTGATATCCGGCAGGGGGCCAGGCTGTTACAGAAGCCAGTAAAAGACAGGGAGCAGATAGAATCCCCACTGATCCCCGCTGCATTTCACATGATGACATTTTTACATTTCAGGCAGGATCCTCTTACCCCTCTCTCCACAATATGTCCACTCGGTTGTTGGGCATGACATCTTTACAGCCCCATTGGTCATAAACCCCCGAGGGGCGGTCCCCAAACACTGTTACATGCCCCACTGGCTCCTCCACTCAGCGGCTGTGTATAAACATATACGTTTATTTAGTGTGAACGTCCCGTGGTGCTCGCTTCTCGTCCCTCCTTCATAAAGCCATGTACTCCCAAGGAGGGAGTCTGCTATAGGAAGAATCATACAGGATTTACTGGCCGTAATAAAGGCTTGTTTCCTCAGTCAGACACAGCACAGTGGACTCAGAGGGAAAGAAAGCAAGAGGTGGGTGGGAGAGAGGAGGAGTGACGGAGAGAGGAGGGGGAGGGATGGAGAAGAGAGATGAGGGGTTGATATGGAGAGAGAGGAGAGAGGTAGAGAGCTGATGGGGGAGAGGATGAGGAGGAGAGTAAGAGCAGAGAGAGAGAGAGAGAGAGATGAGAGAGAGTAGAAGCAAGAGGAGAGCAAGAGAGAAGAGGAGAAGAAGACGAGAGAGAGGAGAGAGGGTGGGGAGAGAAGAGAGAGAAGCAGAAGACGAGGAGAGAGAGACGAGAGACGAGAAGAGAGAGAGAGAGAGAGAGATGACGGAGAAGAGAGAGAGAGAAGGACAGGAGAGAGACACACAAGAGAGAGAGAAGAGAGAGAGAGCAGATGAGAGTAGAGAGAGAAGAGGAGAGAGAGAGAGAAGAAGAGGGAGAGAGAGGAGAGAAAGAGATGAGAGAAAGACGACGAGAGACCAGAGAGGACACACAGAGAGGAGAGAGGACCACAGAGAGAGAGAGAGAGAGGGGGGGAGGGATGAGAGAGAGACTACTGTCTCTCTTCTTCTTTTATATTCTGTCTCGGCTAAAGTTAGCTAAACAACAATAACTGACACCTACAGATGAATAAGCTGATAAGTCAGAACAAGTGCTGGCTCGGCCAGATCTGCATTAACAGTGTGGTGATCCTTGTCCCAACATTGACTAAAATGTTCTGATTTGTGCAACAGAAGTTAAATCTAATGAGGATTTAAAATCACCAAATGTAACAACTGTGTTGTATTGGTATGTGGGGGGGGGGGGGGGGTAATAAAAGAGACCAATGTGAGAACCACAAACTAACCCCAGTCATGTGTACTCATGAATCACCATGGTCATATAGCCCAGATAGACCGCAGACAGAAATGCAAATGGACAAGTCGCATTCTGTCTCCGAGCTGAGAGCAGGCAGCCTAACCACAGCTCAGCATCACCTAAAAAGTATGCCATGTCCACTCGCAATAGGGACAACAACCTAACACTCCTATCAGTAATGAAACCAGTACTGTAATAATGTGCTTCAACCTAACCGTCACATGGATGTCCTTCACACTGTACACAGACAGCATCACTAGGACACTTGTTTAGCCCAAATGAAAGCTAGGGTATGGTTCTACTCTGCCCTTCACTATGAAGTGCAGGCAGGCCGGGTCTGGTGCCTAATAGCCCCAGTCCTCATTTGGGAATCTTTATGGGCCATTGTTCCCCATATGGGGCGAGTTACACAGGGACTGCATGTCAATCACAAGCTGGCCCACATGCCACAATTGCCCTCACTAACGACGAGCAGATGGAGGAAGAAACTGCAAACTGGTCCATGGGGCACCAGCCTAGAGTAAAGAGGGAAGAGAAGGACCGGGGAAGAGGGAAGGAAAAGAAGAGATAGATGAAGAAGAGAGAGGGAGTGTGGGAGAGAGAAGGATAGTGAGTGGTGGAGCAGAGGTGTGTGTGTATACATCCAGTCAGGCCCGAGGTGGGTTGTGTCGTTGCGGCTGGGGTTTGGGAGAGAGCCACGGCAGCCAGAGTGAGGGGGGATGGGAGTGTCGGTATGGGGGGGGGGGGATGTGTCTGCTGTGCCAAACAGACTGATGGGCTGCCGCCCCGCCAAGCTACTCTCCAGAGGAGGGCCTGTAATCCCACAGCTCATTGTGAGGGCCGGCAGGACTTCCCCACCTGCCACGAGCAGCACACTCAGCTGACTGGCACTGTGGGAGCAGCAGAGACCAGGAGCAGCAATGCCTGCTGTACCTCCTGTTTACTTCATCTAGCTTTGTAACGAACACATTGTAGGCACACATCAATCCCTCTCATAGCGTTGTTTGTAAAGAGCTGCTGTACATAAGTTATAGAATTTAGATATCCAAGATCTGTAGTCATGTGTGTTGATGTGTGTGGTGTGTGTGTGTGTGTGTGTGTGTTGGTGTGTTGTGTTGGTGTTGTGTGGTTGTGTGTGTGTGTGTGGTGTGTGTGTGTGTGTGTGTGTGTGTGTGTGTGTGTGTGTGTGTGCGAGTGCGTGCATGTGGGTGTGTGGGTGTACGTGCGTGCATGTGTGTTTGCGTCTGCAAAAACAGAGCAAGAGAGTGAGTGAGTGCAAGAGCAGACAATGGTGCAGTCAGGCGTGTAATCACAAACCATTTGGGTTTGAGTAGCTAGAGTGTTCATCAAACAAGGTGTGTCCTTTCTATCTCCCTGCGTCCCACAGATGACCACTTAGTCTCCAGCCGGTTGCCATTATAGCCAATGGAGAGGTAAACTAATCTAATCCCACCCAGTTGCTGAGTGGTTCATTTCCTGAATGTGAGGAGTGTGAGGGAGAGGGGGCAGAGGGGTGCAGAGGGCTGAGGGTGCTCTGCAGTCAGGGTTTCCCTAACCCCCACAGCTGCACCTAACAGGGAGACAGACATTTGGTAAAGGAAGCCACAAACCCAAAGTATGATCAATTATCCTGTTCATTTATTTTCTTCTTCTCACACCACCAGGCCAGGGCTCAGTCGTGTTCTATGGTAAGGAAGCAATATTTTTCCGTCTCCAACTGACTCAACATCCCGATGACTAGTACTATCATAAGCTCTGCATGCGGGTGAGTGAGGTTTGAGTGTGGAGTTGAAGAAGATAGGGGCTGCAGGGAGCCTGGAGATGGTTGCTACAGTCAGCCAGAGGGCCTCTATCTCTGGAGCCTCGCTGAACCTCCAGTAGCATAGTGGTGTGTTAGAGGTGCTGACCTGATGGCTGTGGCCTCTGCAGCCCTGAAGGAGCACATTCGTCCCCCTGCTTCACTGCTCTGCCAGTTGGCAAGCCTAAGCCAGGAAACTGTCAGTGTCGATCGAGCTGAGTGGAGGAGCTCCTGCTAAAGGAGTCTTGCTGGTTCAGGGCCCACCTCTGTTTCCAAAGCACGGGGGAAAAAAGCTCTGGCATTCCACAGGTCTGACCTGCCAGCTTCCCCCTGCTGCCCGGGCTTCACAGGGAGCCCTGAATGAGATTAACAAAAGAGTTCTGTTGGACCCCCCTTGGCTGCCTTCCACATCAACAGCCCGCCAGGTCAAAGGTCACACTAACTACATTAATTCCCAGCAGACCTCTTGCTCCAAACACAGGCTGCCAGTCGCACAAACTCCAAGCTTTCCTCTAATCCCCCGAGATATGTCTGATCTTTTCACGTTTCTGCTCAATTAAAGCAATATCACACCTTGCAAATGGAATGGTGAAAGAGAGGAAGAGTGAGAGGAAAGGAGGAGAGAGTACAGGCTGAGGGTGCAAAGTGTGAAAAAGAATGAATGGAAGAACAGAGTGAGTGAAATAGAAAATGAATAAGAAGAAGTATGTTCATGCGTGAGGCCGTAACAAATGGCTCGGTACCACATGAAGCACTGCACCTGATGAAACACCCAGCCACTGGGCCCACACTGGTTAAATCAACGTTGTTTCAATGTCATTTGTCAACCTAAGTCATTAATCTAAGTCATCAACCAGTACAGTTTTCATCTCATTTCAACCATCTTAAAATGAGGGTAAAACTTCAACACAATCTAATTTCACATACAGTTTGTGTCAGAAAAGTTACAGGAGTCCAGTAGTGGTGCGTGGGTAAAATCACCGGGGAAGCCAAACTAGGAAAAAAAGCCATATCACAACCTATGTGTTGTGATAATTGTGTTGTTTGCTCTATAACCTGTTAGTTCATATGCCTTGACACCGTGATATACAGGCCTAAAGGCCGAGACAGTAAGAAGACACAGTGGCAGAATAAATTCAACCATACCTTTGTTTCATCGCAAAACCAGAGAGCAACCTCTGTCCTATGAAGTCCACAAAACATATTGCATGTAACAAACAATTACATGACCTACAGACATTTCCAGTCTACTAAACAACTATTGATTTAGAACCACAGAGTTAACGCAAGTTGTAAAGAAAACAGGAGCTGCCTCCACTATTCCAGCACCACTTCAACATCATCAAATCACCTCTGCTTAGTCTAATACAGTGACAACTAAAATATACCAAAAACAACTTAGTACAATCAACGTAAGCTAAATATGATGTGGCTGTCCATGGTTCTGATTTATGTGTGTGCGTGTGCATGTGTGTGTGTGTGCGTGTGTGTGAGTATGTAGGAAAAACCTGTTGACTCACCCTGCTTGTAGAGAAACACCAATGACATCCTCCTCTCTTTTATGTTGACGAAACGGTCTCTCACTCTGTCATACAATACACGCTTTCAGTTTTTGTTGTAGCCTAACTTCCTTTCATGGACAACGTTAGCTAGTTAACATTAGCCGTCTACATCTAGCTACATATTGAACTTCCGTCCTCTCAGGCCAGGGGCACAATGTATGAATTAATGGTTGGATCAGAATTGGCGTTATAGTTATTGGCCAGTACGGAGAATTGATAAAACCACAAGTCCAAATCCCTATCTCCATCCATGCCTAATTTAGGAAAGGGACAATTTTAGCTGGCTAGCTAGCTAGCCACCGGAGGACGACAACACAACGCGATGCAACAATTCAAGTTGCTTTCTTTCAAATGACGTTTGGCTTTTTTGGTGCGCCAGGACCGTTAACAGTAAAGCTCACTCAACTTATCCTAACGCTGATTGGCTTTTATTGTCAAATTTTTTATCAAGGGAGGCCAAGTGCTCACTTGCTTCCCTTGCAATCAATACTACGAGCTGCAACATTATCATAGTCTTTTTGACCAGACAGCCTCAGATAGATGGTTTGCACATACAGAGACAAAGGGGCACTGTTTCGCTCCCACTGATGCTTTCTCCGGTGAGATATATTCATCCTCTTGCGAATTGAAGAAAGATTCTGAATCACAGAGAGACGGAGAATAAATGATTTGATATGTTTTTTGTTTTATTTTTGTCTTGGTACATTTTTGGGGGAAGCTTGGCTTCCTTTGGCATCCATGAATACACACCACTGGAGGAGTTCCTTTCAGCTATTCAATGTTGTTTAGGTAGTCTACAACAAAAGGAGTACGGAAGCTGATCAATGTTGTTTAGGTAGTCTACACAAAGGAGTACGGAAGCTGATCAATGTTGTTTAGGTAGTCTACACAAAGGAGTACGGAACCTGATCAATGTTGTTTAGGTAGTCTACACAAAGGAGTACGGAACCTGATCAATGTTGTTTAGGTAGTCTACACAAAGGAGTACGGAACCTGATCAATGTTGTTTAGGTAGTCTACACCAAAGGAGTACGGAACCTGATCAATGTTGTTTAGGTAGTCTACACAAAGGATACGGAAGCTGGATCAATGTTGTTTAGGTAGTCTACACAAAGGAGTACGGAAGCTGATCCATGTTGTTTAGGTTAGTCTACAGAAAGGAGTACGGAACCTGATCAATGTTGTTTAGGTGAGTCTACAAGAAAGGAGTACGGAACCTGATCAATGTTGTTTAGCGTAGTCTACACAAAGGAGTACGGAACCTGATCAATGTTGTTTAGGTAGTCTACACAAAGGAGTACGGAAACTGATCAATGTTGTTTCAGGTAGTCTACACAAAGGAGTACGGAAGCTGATCAATGTTGTTAGGTAGTCTACCACAAAGGGTACGGAACCTGATCAATGTTGTTTAGTAGTCTACAGAAAGAGTACGGAACCCTGATCAATGTTGTTTAGGTAGGTCTACAGAAGGAGTACGGAACCTGATCAATGTTGTTTAGGTAGTCTCACCAAAGGAGTACGGAACCTGATCAATGTTGTTTAGGTAGTCTAAACAAAGGAGTACGGAAGCGATCAATGTTGTTTAGTTAGTCGTACACAAAGGAGTACGGAAGCTGATCAATGTTGTTTAGGTAGTCTACACAAAGTAAGAGTACGGAACCCTGATCAATGTTGTTTCAGGTAGTTTACAGAAAGGAGTACGGAACCTGATCAATGTTGTTTAGGTAGTCTACACAAAGGAGTACGGAACCTGATCAATGTTGTTTAGGTATAGTCTACACAAAGGAGTACGGAAGTGATCAATGTTGATTTAGGTAGTCTACCCAAGGAGTACGGAAAGCTGATCAATGTTGTTTAGGTAGTCTACACAAAGGAGTACGGAACTGATCAATGTTGTTCTAGGTAGTCTACACAAAGGAGTACGGAACCTGATCAATGTCTAAATGTGTTGACATGATATCGCTCAGCTGAAACCAACACAGCCTGTTTCCAATACTTAAGCAGCGTTATGTATGTAGAGGTAGGAACTGGAAAGGTAGACTTGTTCTCACTGAAGTGCATTACCCATCTATACCAGTAGGAGTCACTTTTCAGGCAGGAATTGTGGCTTAAAATGTTATTTCAATATACCTCTTCATTTGGGTTGATGGCATTGACGTTGATTTTAAATATAATTTTACTATCAACATTGAAACAAGGTCAAATTAAATGTCTATCAAATATTGAAATTCCACACACAATTCAACCAGCCAAATATTTGAGTAATAGGATGACAAATATTTATTATATTTATATGAATTTTCAATTGCAACAACGTATTCATAGTTCTGATGATTGTGTTAGTCAGGTTAAGTCATTGTATTTTAAATTGACCGTTTTTGAAAACAACGTTTGATTCAACCAGTGTGTGCCCAGGGACAGAGACCAAAGCTCAACCGTTCCTTTATCATACACGTTTTACTAGAAGGAACTAAGACTGAAACTTAGACTGAAATACATCCAGCCCACAGTGAACTGCCTTCCTGGGTAGAGGAATATCATCGATACCTGGTGAATGATTTACTGAAGTTGCTTATTTCTTAATACAGGCAGGCTCTGTCCGCAATAAACCATGCAGTCTACCCTCGACATGAAACAGTCACTTCTCATTTCTCTGCAGACAGAGCATCTGAAAATAGTTTAGAACAAACAGTCGCCAGCAAGAATAGCAGTGGACCAGCTGAGAGAGAGAAGAAACAAGAGAGCAGGAAGCAGAGAGAGAGAGAGGAGACGAGAGAAGAAGATGAAGAGAGAAGAGAGAAAGACAGAGAGAGAGAGAGGAGAGAGAGAGAGAGATGAGAGAGAGAGAGAGACGAGAAGAGAGAGAGACGAGAGAGAGAGAGAGGAGAGAGAGAGAGAGGAGTGGAGTAACGGGATGCGGGGTTCCACCAGTATTCTTGTCCTTGATCTGGCTGCCTTTCTTTCAGCGTGGTTCCAGAGCCCCCACCCCCCTGCAGAGTTCTTTACCCCAGAGGAGTGGAGATGCTGGGCGGAGGAGAGACAGCCAGCTGCATGCTTGACTGGAGCCCTGCACACCATGGAACAGAGAGAAGAGGGGAGCTGGAAACAGAGAGAGAGGGAGAGAGGGAGAGAGAGAGCCACTCGATGACAGCGTCGAGTGCAGGGAGGATATTCCACTTTAAGGACACAACAAGGCACCCTGAGAGATTGAGTTTCAAAGTGGCAGAGCCAGGAGGATTTCCCGGTCAATGGACTTCCGCGCTAAGGGCCACGCGACATGAACACAACACAGAGCTGACTCCAAAACATATGACATAAACACACCCGGCCGAAACCAGACTGACTGCAGCGAACTGTATGACAGCCCGGTAGACCCCAGCATATGCAGTTCCTGGTAGACCCCAGCATATAGATCACCGACCCAGCATATATGACAGTCCTGGTACGAACCCCAGCATCATTGACATGCCCGTAGACCCCAGCATATATGACAGTCCTGGTAGACCCCAGCATATATGACAGTCCTGGTAGACCCCAGCAGATATGACAGCCCTGGTAGACCCAGCATATATGACAGTCCTGGTAGACCCCAGCATATATGACAAGCCCTGGTAGACCCCAGCATATATGACAGCCCTGGTAGACCCCAGCATTATATGGACAGCCCTGGTAGACCCCAGCATATATGACAGTCCTGGTAGACCCCAGCATATATGACAGCCCTGGCTAGACCCCAGCATATAATGACAGTTCTGGTAGACCCCAGCATATATGGACAGTCCTAGTAGACCCCAGCATATATGACAAGCCCTGGTAGACCCCAGCATATATGACAGTCCTGGTAGACCCCACATATATGACAGCCCTGGTAGACCCCAAGGCTATATGACATCTGGTAGACCACCAGCTATATGACAGTCCTGTGACCAGATAAGACCCCAGCATATACTGACCAGTCCTGGTAGGACCCCAGCATATATGACAGCCCTGGTAGACCCCGCCATATATTAGACAGTCCTTCCGGTAGACCCAGCATATATGACAGTCCGGTAGACCCCAGCATATATGGACAGCCCTGGTAGACCCCCAGCGAATATATGACAGCCCTGGTAAGACCCCAGTATAGACAACCCTGGTAGACCCCAGCATATATGACAGTCCTGGTAGACCCCAGCATATATGACAGCCCTGGTAGACCCCAGCATATATGGCAGTCCTGGTAGACCCCAGCATATATGACAGCCCTGCTACGCCATACAAGGCCTTATAATACCCAGCATATTATGACGTCTACACACCAAGTCAATGCAGACTCCAGAACTGTACTGTCCTTTCTTACCACACACAGCTGACAAGCTTTTAGACACAGACCACAGCCTTCTTATAACACATGGTCCTTACCCATGTAGACACTGTCACAGTACTTTCTAGATCTAATGAAATATGTCTCAGAGTATGTGATCGATTACAGCTATGAGACGTTATGTTCCAACATGCTTTTAATACCATGTAGACCAGTTATCATATCATTCCTGTCTGATCAATAGAGGGCGCTAGCACTCAATATGTGGACTACTATTGTAAATCGTAGAACGTTTTTCTTTGTATTCAAAATAGTAAATTAATTTGATAATAATACACTTACACTGAGTGTACAAAACATTAGGAACTGCTCTTTCCGTGACACAGACTGACCAGGTGAATCCAGGTGAAATCTATGATCCCTTATTGATATCACTTGTTCAGTCCACTTCAATCAGTGTAGATGAAGGGGAGGAGACAGGTTAAAGAAGGATTTTTAAGCCTTGAGACAATTGAGTCATGGATCGTGTATGTGTGCTATTCAGAGGGTGAATGGGCAAGACACAATTTTTAAGTGTCTTTGAACGGGGTATGGTAGTAGGTGCCAAGCGCACCGGTTTGAGTGTGTCAAGAACTGCAACGCTGCTGAGTTTTTCACGCTGATCAGTTTCCCGTTTGTATAAAAAATGGTTCACCACCCAAAGGAAATACAGCCAACTTGACACAACTGTGGGAAGCATTGGAGTCGACATGGGCCAGCATCCCTGTGGAATGCTTTAGTCACCTTGTAGAGTCCATGCCCTGATGAATTGTTCTGAGGGCAAAAGGGGATTCAAATCAATATCAGGAAGGAGTTCCTATTGTTTTTCTCACTGACCGTGGATTTCACATATGAAGTATGAGGCGAACAGTGTTCAAAATGTTTTCAGCATTATCAGAAAAAAACTGCTCCCCAAAACTACAACTGTAAGATCCAATAGTGTGATTTTGGGGAGAAGGTAACAA
Source organism: Salvelinus sp. IW2-2015 (assembly GCF_002910315.2). NCBI lineage: Eukaryota > Metazoa > Chordata > Actinopteri > Salmoniformes > Salmonidae > Salvelinus > Salvelinus sp. IW2-2015. The sequence continues at coordinate 14,793,583 of NC_036855.1, forward strand.
TTTTGTAGTATGAGCGAACTCTTCCCTAAGCAAGAAATACATGTACACTGCTCAAAAAAATAAAGGGAACACTTAAACAACACAATGTAACTCCAAGTCAATCACACTTCTGTGAAATCAAACTGTCCACAGGAAGCAACACTGATTGACAATAAATTTCACATGCTGTTGTGCAAATGGAATAGACAACAGGTGGAAATTATAGGCAATTAGCAAGACACCCCCAATAAAGTAGTGGTTCTGCAGGTGGTGACCACAGACCACTTCTCAGTTCCTATG
>NC_036855.1:14793886-14800583 GCF_002910315.2 Salvelinus sp. IW2-2015
GGGCAGAGAGATTCGGCCTGACAGACTATGTACCCGATATAATCGCCGCGACTTCCAACCCCTGTATTACCAACCGATGTGGCGTGTCTATATCAAGGACCCTTCGACATCGCGCACTCTCATGGGGTGCATTAGATGTATAGAGATGATAGCTCCTTTGTTCTTCCTGTATCGCCCAGAACATCCCCACGGAACTCTTCGCCGTTGCAGGAGGACTTACTTTCTCTCACGAGCTCGCGTGAGCCACCATTCTGTGTAATGATTCTCTCCCGTTCTCACTACGCGTTCTTCGTTTTTCATTTCATGGACCCCTGTCTTCCGCCGACATATGTCAGAAGCGTGTAGCACGTCGCAATCATTGTTGTCGCTTGTAGCAGATTCAAGGGTGGTCAGTCCCGGAGCTGGGTCTCACAGGGAGAGTCGCGCAGCATGCCCCAGTCCAGAGACATTGGAGGCTATCGCATATACGAGCAGAGTCTTGGCAGCGCGGGTATAGCTTGGGACCTATTACGGTGTTGCTTAGCAGCTACGCCACCGATGGTTCACTTTCTTAAAGTGGGATTCATCAAGCCAAGGGTCCATATAGCGGTTGCGGCTGCTCCTCCCATGCTATGTTGGTATACACGTCCCCTTATTGGGAATTAACAGTCCACGTTGCACCCACCTCATAATCATCCAACACCTCCCAGCACAGTCGCCGTTGTAATAGGCTAGTTCTGGAGGAGACTAGCGGAAGCTGTAACTCACGAGCATCACACTTATAGGTGAATTACGCATCGTGTCAATTTGACCTATTAATTAGATAGGAACTCTGAGCAGAACGAATCTAGTCTAAGCACGAGAGGCTAATCACAATAGCACAGATACCAATAACCACGTAGAGTGTGGCAGTTGGAAGGGCGTAGGTATTGTGGTGAAGCCTATTTTTATGTTCTGTTGGTCCGCGTTAACATGTATTAAGTTCCTAGAACAGTACGCCGCTTATGAGGCAGAAGTAATAGCAATGGCTTTGCTGTGTGATCTGTACTTGGTCAAGTTGTGCAAGCGAGATTTTCTACTGTGCTGGCTCGCATGCACAAACTACTGATGTTGACATGCGGTGCAGCGGCTGGCACGGTCTTTGGATATTTACAGTGTGTCCGTTTCTGAGTACTGGAAGGCCATATCTTTAGCACTGATCACCATCCACATCACCTGAGAGCATGTTGAGAGCCCATTTCTTCATTCAGCCACTCATCGACCATTGCTATAGGTCCAGCATTAGGACTCTATCTGTCAGATCGTTTGTTTTCTCGCAGGGGAGGATATATTAGGTACGGCGCAGATATTTCTAGAATTAGGGCATTAGTTGTGAGCGTTGAGATTGAACAAGAACCACGGCTGCTAGCCAAGACGCAAACAGCCAATGAAGAGAGGAGAGACCAGAGCATTTTAAATATGGACAGATCTCACATTCGCTAGATGCGTGTATGATGACTTTCTGGTTCGTAGTTGTAGTTATGGTTATCCTGACATGCACATTTTATGCTTCTACATAGGGAATTGAGAAGGTGCTGAGCAAGCGAAGATATACTACAACAATAACGAGGGATACTCTGCACGTGGAAATTACCCATGGAAGTGATAGCATATAATCACGTTCACTGATGGAGCGATCATTGTGAGGATAATATATTCGTGAGATGTTTTACAGACATGAATCCACGGATCTATACGTATATGAGATAGTGGAAAGAGGCTTCGTATCTCACCTCAGACCCGGCTGACCATCACTCATGATGTACACTCGCGCTTTCGGTATAATACGGAACGAGATAGGTCTGGGAAATGGAGGACGTGCACGTTATAAGACAGTCAGTGTGTGGTACCTCAACACCGCAGTGAGTAGTCGACTTATCGAGGCCACTCCTCAGACAGGTGTAGAGCGGCTGTAGGGCTAAGCACTGGCTTTGCTGAAGGATGAAGCTGGGCGCCTGTGATCTGCAAAGCTACTACTGAAGGCATATCTCTCCTTCAGCACGCGCAAGACCTGGGACTAAGCAGCTAGGTATCATAGGGATCCACGCCATACTGCTTTGTTTCTAGGCAGCACACAGTGCCATGGGTGACGCACATCATGGACGTTTGGGTGGATCTGAGGACTCGACCGCAGGGACTCCGAAGCAAGCTCCACTTGAACTCCTGAATATCTTCTTCGCAGGGATGTTGACTGTCGTACCAGGTAGAGGACTCTCCTATAGTATTGGGGACTGCAGTAGTGCGGCCAGTCCATGCAAGCACTCAATGCCGCTTCCTCTTTGCAGGAACTGTCTGTATCACACTCCAGCCACATGAAGGGATCATATGCACAATGGTAGAGGAGGCAACGGTGACGCCCGGGCCCCGCACCAGCGCAGTATGGGCTCTCACACAGCGTCGGTCTGAGGTGATCTCATCATCGGATCCGCGTTACCCGGATTACATCATACGCGGCGAGTCAGGCTACCTCACTGGGCGAGCCAATGGAGGGCTTGTGCGGCACCCCCAAGAGAAATGCCACGATGACCTCCTACACCCATGACGCTGACACGCAGCCGCACAAGCCGGTCATTCGCTGGAGGAATGTTGCAACGGCAGAGCAGAACGTTTACTCCACGGCGTCTCCGACATGGTCAATGTATCTGGTGCACAAGTGATGGCTCAGCTGTCGAACGCCTGCCTTTATCATCCCTGTGAAGAGCACAGGGAGGCGTCCCAAGTAGGCGAATATTATGCCTCAACTGTAACTTGGTCGTTCCTGCGTGCGCAACAGTGCCCTAAAGCCGATCCTGCGACGGTGTTTAGGGACTGTAAGCACAAGCCGGCCCGACCTGATGCGGACGCTCCGGACGCCCTCCAATACCACACAGTGCGTCTCATCGGAGTCTGTTATCTCATGAACGCGATTTGAGCAGACACAAGATGCACATTTGTGGCCTGCTGGAGGGTCATATGTTGCAAGGATCCTGGAGGCAGTGCTGACCGCTCTTGCACAAAGGAGGGGTAAGCGATCCTGCTGGCTGGGTTCTTTGTTCGCCACTCAGCGCTACGGACCTCCCTCCTACGATCTGCCTGATGTACTTGGCCGCCATGTTCTCCTGGTAGCGCCCTCCATGCTCCTGGACACTAACGCTCGAGCAGAACAACAGTTGCACACCTGTCTTGCCACAGCTGCGCATTGATGTGGCCAATCGCTTGATGAGCTGCACTAAGCCTGACCACTTGTGTGGGTTTGTAGACTGCCGTCTCATGGGCTACCACTAGAGTGAAAGCAACCGCCAGCATTGCAAAAGTGAACGCAAAACATCAGGCCAGGAGAGTAAGGACATTACATCAAAGTTGGATCAGCCTGTAGTGTGGTTTTCCACTTTAATTTTGAGTGTGACTCCAAATCCAGACCTCCATGGGTTGATACATTTTATTTCCATTGATAATTTTTGTGTGATTTTGTTGTCAGCACATTCAACTATGTAAAGAAAAAAGTATTTAATAAGAATAGTTCATTCATTCAGATCTAGGATGTGTTATTTTAGTGTTCCCTTTATTTTTTGGAGCAGTGTATATATACCATCTCAGTGCATGCTGATATACAGAATTGGGTACATTCAGGATGTGTAGTAAAGAGACACGAACATCAGCTCAGGTGCAGAGTCACATCATATTTGTGAGCAGAAGAAAATCTGTGCACAATAAATGTACAGACACACATGTCAAAGCCATTGCTATTACTCTGCCTATAACTCCAACTCCTGACATAATGTAACCAAACAGCAAAAATCCCCAACTGACATTTTATGATCTGTTTGATTACTTGTGTGAAATAGTGTTCTCGGTTCCTTTATAAATCACAGGTAATCCCTAAGAGGCAGTGACAGCTGATTCAATGACACTTGGGACTGTGCTGGTGGAGATAAAGTGTGGTGAGTTTTAAAGGGACGGGTCCAGAGAGGGGACAGCGCAACATTATCCCTAGCCTGGGGAGCCTAAATCACTCTTAAAGAGACAGGAGCCTCCATGAAGTTCAGGGGACTGGGCTCTCTGAGAGGGACTGACACATATAAATCAGACCTGATCACTCTACCTGTCTGCTGCAGACGGACGGACGGAGGGACGGGAAACACACAGGGCTCCGAGTCTGAAGAGTTTCCTGTGGAACAGAAAAAGGAGATCATTCATACATCTAATGGGACCCATAAATCCATGTATTAACTACGCCACACCATATAACAGGGCACAGCCCGGAGAAATAAGACACAGATGAAGGCAGGCAGGGAGAGGCCCGGAAAGACACATCCATTAAAGGGTGGAGGAAGTGAGGAGAAAGAGGTGGAGTGGAGAGGAGGAGGGAAGAGGGACGCAACAACATTCAGAGTGAGAACAGAAGGAGAAAATAGAGATTGATCTGGTTCATTTCTAAACATAATCCGGGGTGATCTTGAGAATCAGAAAAAGAGGAGAAACACAAAAGAGAAGGACGGGGGTGAGAGAGAGTGGGCCCCAGCGCAGGGGTGAGAGAGGGTGAGGGGTGGGGGGAAGGGGACAGAGCTGGGGCTGTGTGGTGCGGCGCTAACAGGCCCCTGGGGAGCTGGAAGGCGCTGTAGGACCATATGGGGAACGGTGAAAGAGAGGGAGCCCAGGGGCCTGGGTGTCTTGCCCCAACCAACCCAACCCCAGCTTCAGCTGTTCCCCTGGAGCCATGGGTCTGCCTGGGGACTAGACACACATAACAAAAACTAGACACACACAGGACAATACACCACCAGCCTCTGTGCAACACAACACACCAGCCACTGTGAGAATGAGCATTGCACCAGCCTTGTAACCAGGGTATGGACAGATACCTTGCACAGTCTCTCAACAATTTTCATTACCAGAGACTTGCAAGCTATGGTGCTCATCCTTGGAGCACTTCTTGCATTAGAACTGACTCTTGAGAACAGCATAAAGCAATGTCAGCTAACAATCTAAGTGACAGGTCAGCATAATCCTACATGTTGAGAGACACTGGCCTGTGGTCTGACGTCTACAGAGGGCACCTATTCTTAGACTCTTGCCTGGACTTATACTAAGTGCTTTGAAGGATCTTTCGTACGGGTCTTGCGGCACTCAATATTGTAGCTCTCAGATGAACAGATCATTCCTGTCCTCAGTGTCCTCAGCAGGTCATGACAGACAGTGTTGTCCGTGACTGCAATATCTTATTGACAGTGTCACTCAATATGTTATATATAGACAGTGGCCCACCCCACTATCACTTGCTGGCAGCGAATTCTCTTCTCCAGCTCTATCCTACCCAGAGGGAAAGGACGTGCCATGGCCACAGTGGATTGTCTTCCTGGAGCTCAATAGAACAGTAGCACCTGTCCCTCTGTAATAATAATTAATATGTGTCCCTCCACGCCATCTTACCAGCACAATGAGCTGCCTCTGCACTGTTCTCCTCTCCAGACAGGGGCTGCAACCAGGCAGTGTTCAGTGTTCAGGTTGGGCTGTTCTGCTGCAGGCAGGGCTGATGAGGGGAGGATCTTCCTGGTAACACCTGCAGTGTGACTGTACCTCCCACCCCCCTCTGCTCTGCCTGCCACCGGCTGCCTGCCTGACTGCCTGTCAGCCACTCCCATCCATTGTGTAGTTTGTCTGCTGTGTGTTTCTTGCACCAATTCCCCCAGTTCAACTTGGGATGACAAACAGCTAATTAATTTTTCTGATGCCAGAAGAAGCAAGACTCAAGCTGGGGGGGACTGCCTTCAGCAAAAACTGGAAGAAGAGAGATTCATTTCAGATCTGTTTTTGTGTATGTGTAGCATTTGCATGAGTGCTAGTAGGGACTTCTGTTTCTTGAAGAGGATGAGAGATTTTCACTTAGTTTAATATCTGCCCAGCCAGGGAGAAATTAGGTAAAAGACAGTTCTCTTTCTCCATCTCTCAGTCTCTCCATATCTCTCGCTCTCTCTCTTTCCCCATCTCTCTCTCTCTTTCCCCATCTCTCCTCTCTTCTTCCATTCGTCTCTCTCTCTGGTTCTGCTCATCCTTGCATTCGTCTCGCCTGTCCTTCCCGTCTCGCCGTCCGCCTGCATCCGTCTCGGCATCTCCCTCTCCTGCTCACCTCTCCCTTCATCCCTTCTCTCCATGCACTCCCCTCTCTCCGTCAACAATCTGATGGGGGTCTCGTCTATCCTCGGGATGATGCGCACCGTGCTTCGTCCTCTCTTCTCTCGCTCTCGTCCTCTCCTCTCTCTCTCTTCGTCTCGTTCTCTCTCTCTCTCTCTCTCTCTCTCTCTCTCTTCTCTCTCTCTCTCTTCTCTCGTGCCTTCTCTCTCTCTTCTCTCTCGCTCTCTCTCTCTCGTCTCTCTTCTCTCTCCGTCTCTCCTCTCTCGTCTCTCGTCTCTCTCTCTCTCTCTCTACTCTCTCTCTCTCTCTCTCTCCGTCTCTTCTCGTCTCTCTCTCGTCTCTTCTTCGTCTCGCCGTCTCTCTCTCTCTCTCTCTCTCTCTCTCTCTCTCTCTCTCTCTCTCTCTCTCTCTCTCTATCTCTCTCGGTCTCGTCTCTCTCTGCGTCTCTCTCTTCTTCAGGTCTCTCTCTCTCTCTCCTCTCTCTCTCTCTCCGTCTCTCTCCTCGCGTTATCATTCGATTGGCCTCCTAACCCGTACTTCTATCTGCTCTACGTCTGGTTGAGTTCTG
>NC_036855.1:14800608-14803464 GCF_002910315.2 Salvelinus sp. IW2-2015
CCCCTAACCCGTACTCTATCTTCTCTAGTCTGTCTCCCCCCTTTCTCTTCTTCCTATAGCACCCTCCCTCTCAACAGTCCTCATCTATCAATATGAACAAAATTAGTACTCTATGTTCATTCAAATTAATTGTAAAAAAGAAGGGGAAAAAGCCTTTTGTGAACTAACACTCGCACATGACTTTCTTCCTACTTTGTGGATAGCTACTTTATTGAGGAAAAATGTACTTACTATGACTGAGATATGTGGATGTCTCTGCTAGCTCTCTTAAGATGAGTGCACTAACTGTAAGTCTCTCTGGATTAGCGCGTCTGTTAAATGACGTTATGACATAATGTTAATGTTTAACAAATGACATAATGTTAAAATATGCAAAACCGACAGATTTATAATATTTTAGAGGAAGAACCTAATCAACTACAGACATATGCAAACACCTATTTCTAAAAAGGCATATATATTTTGGTTTACCTGTTGAATAGATGTGTGAATTAATAAATTATATTCAAAGTTATGCAAAAAAATTATCATAAAGATTATAATTATTATTCAACTAATTCAATGATAATATGGAAAACACTTATCGATGATTAAAATAAGTAATGTTTTTTGCTGCTTCAGCTTTCTTTCTGCTAAAATTACTGCATACCCAATGAAATGGTTGCACACAGGCTATACACATGTGCAAGCTTGATAAATGAAGGTCAGTTTCTCTATCTCTAAAACACACAGATGCAAATGCATGAACACGCACACACACGCGCAAACCTGCGTGACCAAAATGTGTATTTACATAAATATTTCAAATGTCCTTACCAGGCTGATAAATATAAAGAATTATTTCAATTTCAATTTTTCTTGGTTTGGTAAGCAGGGGACATCTTAGCAACCAATTACATAAATGACTGCATTGTTCAATGTTTACAGTATACGTTATGAAGCCCAGCCCATGCTTCTTCTGTTTAGTGACATATAGAACACCATCTCTTTCTGAAGACATAGAATAGCTGTGTCTCAGCATGTAAAACATCCTTTCATTTCCAGTCTGTCACATGAAACACACATTATTAGTTTCACACTCAAAATGATGTAGAGAAAGGTTACTTAAGTGAAACGATTGGGCCTTTAGTTTTAACCAGTGCATATATCATCAAGCAATCTGAGAGCAATAATCATCCATCATTATTGAGACGACGCCACAGCTTAGGAAACTAGCTAAGAGAATGGAAAACAGATTTAGAGATGGGGGAGGGAGGGAGGGTGGGGGTGTTCTTGTGTGAGCATATATTTATGTATAGCTGTGCTGGGAGAATATGCCTATCTGAACAAGAAAGAGTGCACATTTGTGTGTGTGTGTGTGTGTGTGTGTGTGTGTGTGTGTGTGTGTGTGTGTGTGTGTGTGTGTGTGTGTGTGTGTGTGTGTGTGCGTGCTTCCCCAGTCCCTGGGCGTAAGGTGAGAGGGTTGTTGTGTGCTGTGTTTTATTGCGCTCCAGCCTGTGACTGAGCCAGACTTTTAATTGCGGTTGTGGAGGTGGTAGGGTTGGGGGTGGTGGGAGGGGCTGCCAGGCCAGGCTGCTCGTCACCCTGCTGCTGTGCCGTGTGCTGCTGGGAGTCAGGGCAGGTCCTGATCCCGCTCTCCACTCCCCTGGGGCTCCTGGCACAGCACACTGTCACCTCTTCTCTTCCCCCTGACGCTGCACACCTGAGGAGTTGGTAGTGATATATGGGTAGTGATATCGGTGGTAGATGATAGTGGGTAGTTGATAGTGGTGGTGATGATAGTGGTGGTGATGGTAGTGGTAGTGCTAGTGTCGGTGATGGTAGTAGAATACTGAGGTGATGATAGTGGTAGTGAAGTGGTGGTGATGTAGTGGTAGTGATAGTGAGGTAATGATAGTGGTAGTGATAGTGGTGATGATGGTAGTGTAGTGAGGGTGAGATAGTGTAGTGAAGTGGAGGTGATTGTAGTGGTAATGATAGTGGTGGTTGATAGTGATAGTGATAGTGGTGGGGATGAAGTAGTAGTGATAGTGGTGGTGATGGTAGTGGTAGTGCTAGTGTTGGTGATGGTAGTGGTAGTGATGCTGAGGTGATGATAGTGGTAGTGATAGTGGTGGTGATGGTAGTGGTAGTGATAGTGAGGTATGATAGGGTAGTGATAGTGGTGGTGATTGTAGTGGTATGATAGTGGTGGTGATGGTAGTGGTAGTGATAGTTGGTTGATGGTAGTGGTAGTGGTGGTGATGATAGTGGTAGTGGTAGTGATAGTGGTGATGGTATAGTGGTAGTGATAGTGGTGGTGATGATATGTTAGTGATAGTGATGGTGATGATAGTGGTATTGATATTGGTGGTGACGGTAGTGATAATGGTGGTGAAGAATAGTGGTGGTGATAAGTGAGGTTGATGATAGTGGTATTGATATTGGTGGTGATGGTAGTGATAATGGTGTGTGAATAGTGGTAGTGATAGTGAGGTGATGATAGTGGTAGTGATAGTAAGTCGTGATAAATATAGTAGTGATAGTGTATGCTATCCAAACGGTGGTTTAAACAGCGAATCACTTCCCCTCTGCCGCCAGCCTTGCTAGTCCTGCTGGGATGTGTTTGGAGCGGATCCAGTGATTATCTTTTCAGCCCACTGTCACTCATAGAGGGCAGGTTCCTGGGCCAATTATCTTTGATACCGGCCATGGAGGCTGGATGGTGATCAATGAGGCCGATGCCAGCGTCGATACGCTCCGAGTCAGGCCTATTGATCAACCAACAGCGCATAGACAGGCGTTGTGAGCTGTATAATGTCAGCAGGGATGGAGGTGGGGGTGGAAGGAGCAGGGAGGATGGTGTAGTGCGAGGCA
>NC_036855.1:14803564-14821058 GCF_002910315.2 Salvelinus sp. IW2-2015
TAAAAGTGTGTGTATTATTATTTGTCTGGTCTTGTGCGGACTGCCTTTCCTCTGGTGAGAAGCTTCAGGGAAGAAGCAGTGCTGGTTCTTATTTCAACTCACAGCGTCTACAATGCAAGAACTACCACTGGAAACCCTGTATCCGGTGTGTAAAACAACCATATTAAACCCACCTCAGCTCTGTGTACCATTTCCCTCCTGTGTGCCTGTCCTCGCGGCTCGATTATTACACTGTGAACGCTGACCTTTGTGTCCATCCATCCATCCCTCATGACTATGTCCATAAATCTCCAGTAACCATGTGACCTGCACTTTGCACAGCAGTCCCGACGTGCCAGAACAGCTGGATGGTTCCTGCTCGAGACGGAAACTCACCTGCAAGTACCAGCAACTACAGCAGGGGTCTGTGCTGACGGCCAGATGTGGGAGGTTATGGAACTTTTTTCTTTCATCTGCCGAGGAAATGGCTTTGCATATATCTGTGAGGAATGGCCGAAGGCTTGATTTTTTCGCTGGTTTCACATTTGAGTAAAGTGTATCAAATTATACTTCTTTCAACTGCTTTGCATGATGCTGAGATGATTCAAGAAGATTAATGATCTTGTTTGTGTAACAACATAATTTCTGCAGAAGCCAATCGGGTGATTGATGGATGCTCTTCTCGCCCATACACGATAGGCTTTTTTTTTTTGGTGAGTGTGTCAGGGGGATTGGCAGCAGCTGCCCCGCAGGATCAATGGGAAACTTCCGCCGCGGGGGCCCACCAGTTGCGGATACGCGATGCTGTGTAGAGTATTATGTGACAACCCCCCAAATTTATGTAACAGCTGAAAGATTAAACTACAAGACAGTTTCAGAGTCCTCGCAGTCTGACAACAGTCTATTTAAAAAAATAATTTGTTTTAATTATAGATACCTTGTTTCTTCATAAGTCTCCAGTTTCACGTTTTACAAATGTACCTGTCCCTATGTGCTATGTTTAGCTTTTCAGGTTTAATAGATTTTTGGCCAGTCATCATAATGTTCCTATTTCCTAGTCTACCATAGCTCTCCCTTTTGATTCACAACAATCCCTTAGGCTCCCCTGGGACATCTAGAAACAAATCATTGGAGGAAGATTCTATCACTGATATGCGACTCTCTCGGCCAATTTTGTAAAATGGCCATCACATTCCTCTCATTCACATGTTTCATACATACTCAAAATATGTTCCTTCGTACTTTATATATCTCTGACATTTCTCCTAATGAACATCATTGGCTTCCCATAAATTCGCCCCGCCCAAACTTAATAATTATATCCATACCATATCTTTTCTATACATTATAACACCTTCATTCTAACATAGTGCTCCCTGTTGTACGGATTAGTGATCGATTCATTAGGGACCATATAATTTTTTTAATACAAAGAAGAAGTGTTTAAAACATTTTATCAAAGATTGATTTTTCAGCAAAACCAAAGTGGTATTTCTCCCCGCAATGGCTTGAGAATACGATAATCAATTTGATGTGCGGGAGTAGTTTAATTACCAAACCATGATGGTACATAAAAGGACTTTAAATTTCAAAAACCCTACTATAATATCATACATTTCTCTGAAATCATATGTCAGAAATATCTCTTCATTTTTTTGTTATAATTTGATTTTATATCTTTTTAATTTCCGTTCCTCTTTATTGTACTGCTCCTTGAATTTGAAAAACTTCCTAGAAATATATAAAGTACATTACAATTCCCTACATATGTCATGTATTTGTTGGAATGTAGTAATCGTTTAAGTAGGAAATTCCAGTTTACATCTGAATATCAAGCCCATATTTGACCTTTCCATAGAGTTAACCAACCGGTCCTACCCTCCATATGCTGTCCTCCATACCCCCTCCATCGAGACTATGTTCTACCTATCTCCCACACAGCCTGATGACTGATCAGGCGGGGAACTTCTTTTTCAGGGGAAGACTACAAGTGTGGACAGCACCCAGTAGAACTCCATTGCGGCGGCTACCGGTCTTCAAGGACACCGGCGGCCATGGATGGTGGTATGATTACTTTAATAAGGGGTTATCTTCCTCTTTGAAGGTTATTACATCTGTATTCCAAGGAGGGTCCCCTCAACAAGACCTTTCAAATGTTGGCTTTTTCTCAGGGTTACTGAAAGTTAGTCTTTCTTATTGCCTCAGGCTTGACCTTTTCTAAGCTAACGCTCGCTCCCTCCCCCTCGCCGGAGCTTTAGCCACGTAGAGCCGTTTTACTGTGTTAATCTCCCTAATTTAAATTATGAGTGTAACGTATCCAGTAACTCTGTAGGTTGCAGGGGTACAATCCCACGTAATCTTCAAACAAAAAAATAATATGTGATGACGTATTTAATCAACGTGGAAAAACTGATTGGAATTTGCCAGTCGGATCAACAGTAAGCGGGAATTGCTTCTATATATGTGCAATTGACTGAGCTTGGTAGGACGGAGCAGGAGGCAATGAATGTTGAGCTCTCTCTAAGGTGCGTATTTTGTCTGCCTCATAGGTGTTGTGGACCAGATATGAGTCGTAATCCCTTACATTAAACTATCTTCAGGCGATTATAACTTACGAGAACGTATTACACACGCATAATTCTCTCTCTTTAACACAGCCAAGTTACTATATTTCTCTTAGCAGTTACCTGATCACTCACACAATAACCTCCACCCAGCTCCCTCAACCCCCTGTCCCCATATACTTTATTCCCACCATCCTGGTAACAACTCCTACCCTTAAACCAGCTAGCCCAGCCCCTCGAACCATGGTTTCCGTGCGCAGTACAAATGATAAGCAGTCTTATGTAAAGCCCCCAACGGGGATTACAATCGTTCCTATTAATAAAATAAAAAATTATCCTTTATGCACCAGGCAAAGAGACTGATACCTAGGCTCAGCCAGAAAATACCGGTTGTTGCATACGTTCTAGAGGGGCCGGGTTATACGATGGCTTTAGACAGATACATATAAGCACCTCTACAAATAACCAGCGTTCATCTTCAAAGATATTAAAAATAATTAATGTTGGTCCAGTTACAAGGCACCACCCAAATCGCAGGTTGTATGATGGCGACCAGCAAGCTTCTACTTGACTGTGACCATGGACAGCCGGACCCCACCACTTAAATACACAATTGACAGCTTGGTAACAACAATATACTAGAAAAACCATATACCAATAACAATAACTTAGAGGAGGGAGGAGAGAGAGAGATGAGGAGAGAGATAATCAAAACCTGTCTGCTATTGATCCGACCGATTGAGAAAGTATACCGAGATGATAGAGAGGGAGAGAGAGGAGAGTGAGATGAAGAGGAGAGAGAGAGAGAGAGAGAGAGAGAGAGAGAAGAGAGAGAGAGAGAGAGAGAGAGATGAGAATGAGAGAGGAGAGAGAGAGAGAGAGAGAGAGAGAGAGAGAGAGAGAGAGAGAGAGAAAACAACACTGAGCTGCTGATGCGGGCCCCCGACCCTCAGGACTATCGCTATCTGTAGCTGATATGAGTAAGTTATTTAAGCATTTTAACCCTCGCAAGGCTCCCTGGCCATACGGCATCCCAATCCGCGTCCTCAGAGCAAGTGCAGACCATCTGACTAGAGTGTTTATGGACATATTCAATCTCTCCATATCCCAGCCTGTTGTCCACACTTGCTTCAAGATGTCCACCATTGTTCCTGTACCAAAAAAGTGAAGGTAACTGAGCTGAATGACTATCGCCCCGTAGCGCTCACTTCTTTCATCATGAAATGCTTTGAGAGGCTAGTTAAGGATCATATCACTTCCACCTTACCCCACATCCTAGACCCATTACAATTTGCATATCGCAGCAACTCATCCACGGACTACGCAATTGCCATTGCACTACACACTGCCCCATCCCACCTGAACAAGATAAATACCTATGGAAGAATGCTGTTCGACTACAGCTCAGCTTTCAACACCATAGTGCACTCCAAGCTCATCACTAAGCTCAGGGCCATGGGTCTGAACCCCTCCCTGTGCAACTGGGTCCTGGACTTCCTGACAAGCCGACCCCAAGTGGTGAAGGCAGGCAACAACAACTCCGACACACTGATTCTCAATACGTGGGCCTCGCAGGAGTGCGTGCTCAGCCCCCTCCTGTACTCCCTGTTCACCCATGACTGCGTGGCCTCGCACATCTCCAACTCAATCATCAAGTTTCCTGACGACACAACAGTGGTAGGTCTGATTACCACCAACGACGAGACAGACCACAGGGAGGAAGTGAGAGCCCTGTCGGAGTGGTACCAGGAAAATAACCACTCCCTCAACGTCAACAAAACGAAGGAGCTGATCGTGAACTACAGGAGACAGCAGAGAGAGCACGCCCCCATCCACATCGACGGGGCCTCATCGGAGAGGGTCAAAAGCTTCAAGTCCCTCAGCATGCACATCACTGACAACCTGAAATGGTCAATTCACACAAACAGGTGCCACAGCGCCTCTCAAGCTCAGGAGGCTGAAGGAATTATGCCCCTAAGAAACTTAGGGAAGCTTGCTTCTTTAATCAGCACAACCGTTTTCAGCTGTGCTAACATAATTGCAAAAGGGTTTTCTAATGATCAATTAGCCTTTTAAAATTATAAACTTGGATTAGCTAACACAACGTACCATTGGAACACAGGAGTGATGGTTGCTGATAATGGGCCTCTGTACGCCTATGTAGATATTCCATAAAAAATCTGCCGTTTCCAGCTACAATAGTACTTTACAACATTAACAATGTCTACACTGTATTTTTGATCAATTTTATGTTATTTTAAAATGGACAAAAAATTTGCTTTTCTTTCAAAAACAAGGACATTTCTAAGTGACCCCAAACTTTTGAACGGTAGTGTATAACAAATACATACTGTACAAATAAAAATTTAGAAATTAAGAAATATCAGAACGAGCTCGTTCTGTAACCGGAATAAATATATTTATTCCGTTTTCTGACCTTGCTCGTTCTGATATTTCTTAATTTCACAATTTTTATATGTATGTATTTGTTATTTTTATTGCTAGGTATTACTGCACTGTTGGAGCTAGAAAAACAAGCATTTCACTGCACCTGCTATAACAGCAAATCTGTGTTCGCAACCAATAAACTTTATTGATTCTCCGCTCAGATATCAGATGAGATAAAAAATAAAAAAAATGTAAGAGCATCCTCTCTGCTGGCCCACATACAAAGATGAGCTAGGATAGATGAAAACTTCAGGGAGCCCCGGAATTTCCTCCTTTTTAAAAATGGCTGCATCACAAACATGAGCGGTAATAGGTGCAGGCCTGCCTGCTTACCTGCCTGCAGCAAGGTCTCAGACAGCCCCTCTACTCGGACTGTGGGACAGTTCTGCAGGGAGTTTGGCCACTGGGTGAGACTGACACGGAACCCAAACCGGCTGCGCGCGTGCGCCATCGTGCATAAATGTATTTTGTCCCCCTACACCAAACGCGATCACAACATGCAGGTTAAAATATCAAACAAACTCTGAACCAATGACATTAATTTGGGGACAGGTCGAAAAGCATTAAACATTTATGGCAATTTAGCTTGCACTTGCTAGCTAATTTGTCCTATTTAGCTAGCTTGCGGTTATTTGTCCTGGGATATAAACATTAGGGTGTTATTTTACCTGAAATGCACAAGGTCCTCTACTCCGACAATTAATCCACACATAAAAACTTTCAACCGAATCGTTTCTAGTCATCTCTCCTCCTTCCAGGCTTTTTCATCGTTTAACTTATATGGTGATTGGCATCTAAACTTTCATAGTATTACCACGACAACCGGTAACAGTTCGTCTTTCAATCACCCACGTGGGTATAACCAATGAGGACATGGCACGTGGGTACCTGCTTCTATAAACCAATGAGGAGATGGGAGAGGCAGGACTTGCAGCGCGATCTGCGTCAGAAATAGAAAGAACTTCTATTCTAGCCCTTGGCAACGCAGACGCGCGTGAGCAGTGTGGGTGCAATAATTGAGTACCGCGAGTGGTGTAGTCAGGGTATGAGGCACTCTCTACTACCGTTTGGAATGTGCAGAAAGACTTTGTGTGTTGTTTTGTTGTTGTGTACAAACTGCACATAAAATGTCTCTTTACATACTCCATAAAAAGCACCAGGAGTTCTTCTTGAGCACCTGACCAGGAAACACCTCTTGTTCGGCTTAGTAAACTCTGCAAAAAAGAAACGTCCTCTCACTGTCAACTGCGTTTATATTCAGTAAACTTAACATGTGTAAATATTTGTATGAACATAACAAGATTCAACATCTGAGACATAAACTGAACAAGTTCCACAGACATGTGACTAACAGAAATGGAATAATGTGTCCCTGAACAAAGGGGGGGGGGGGGGGGGCAAAAWKAAAAYTAACAGTCAGTATTTGGTGTGGCCACCAGCTGCATTAAGCACTGCAGTGCATCTCCTCCTCATGGACTGCACCAGATTTGCCAGTTCTTGCTGTGAGATGTTACCCCACTCTTCCACCAAGGCACCTGCAAGTTCCCGGACATTTCTGGGGGGAATGGCCCTAGCCCTCATCCCTCCGATCCAACAGGTCCCAGACGTGCTCAATGGGGATTGAGATCCGGGCTCTTCGCTGGCCATGGCAGAACACTGACATTCCTGTCACGCACAGAACGAGCAGTATGGCTGGTGGCATTGTCATGCTGGTACACTTCCTGAGCCTGCAGGAAGTGTACCACATGAGGGACGAGGATGTCTTCCCTGTAACGCACAGCGTTGAGATTGCATGCAATGACAACAAGCTCAGTCCGATGATGCTGTGACACACTGCCCCAGACCATGACGGACCCTCCACCTCCAAATCGATCCCGCTCCAGAGTGCAGGCCTCGGTGTAACGCTCATTCCTTCGACGATAAACGCGAATCCGACCATCGGATCACCGACCACCTGCCTTACAACAGGCCTACAAGCTCTCAGTCCAGCCTCTCTCAGCCTATTGCAGACAGTCTGATCACTGATTGAGGGATTGTGCATTCCTGGTGTAACTCAGGCACTTGTTGTTGCCATCCTGTACCTGTCCCGCAGGTGTGATGTTCGTATGTACCATCCTGTGCAGGTGTTGTTACACGTGGTCTGCCACTGCGAGGACGATCAGCTGTCCGTCCTGTTTCCCTGCAGCGCTGTCTTAGGCGCTCTCTCCGATCCAACAGGTCCCAGACGTGCTCAATGAGATTGAGATCATGGCTCTTCGCTGGCCATGGCAGAACACTGACATTCCTGTCTTGCAGGAAATCACGCACAGAAGAAGCAGACACGTGGTCTGCCACTGTGTGGACGATCAGCTGTCCTTCCTGTCTCCCTGTAGCACTGTCTTAGGTGTCTTACAGTACAAACGTTGCAATTTATTGCCCTGGCCACATCTGCAGTCCTCATGCCTCCTTGCAGCATGCCTAAGGCACATTCACACAAATGAGCAGGGACCCTGGGCATCTTTTTTTTGTGTTTTTCAGAGTCAGTAGAAAGGTTTCTTTAGTGTCCTAAGTTTTCATAACTGTGACCTTAATTGCCAACCGTCTGTAAGCTGTTAGTGTCTCAACGACCATTCCACAGGTGCATGTTCATTAATTGTTTATGGTTCATTGAACAAGCATGGGAAACAGTGTTTAAACCCTTTACAATGAAGATCTGTGAAGTTATTTGGATTTTTACGAATTATCTTTGCTGAGTATATAAGGCTTTCTCCCACTTTAATAATTTCTCTAACTTTCCTCTCCCTTCCTGCCATCCCAACAGATGGCAACAGCAGTCACACAGGCGGTGTAGCAGTCCCTGCCCCGGCAGCCAGCAGGCCTTTAGAGGAGAAGCCAGACCCAGAGAACCTCATCTGGAGAGTCTTGCTGGGCGAGCGGATTGGTCCAGACGTGGGAGAGGGACTGTTCTCGTCGGAGGTGGGGCCATTGGAGGTAGACCATAGCAGCGTGAAGTTCCCCCTCAAAAGCTCACTGGGGGAGTTCAGTCTGGACCGGCGGAGGAATGATACTGGAGACCTGCTGTTCCCCAACAGGACGTTGCTGACAGGGATGAGGAGCAACAACCGTACCAACAGAACCAGGTAGAGTAAGGAGAGATCCACACAATGAGCAGAAATAAATAGGCACATATCGTTATAGTTATAGCAGATATAGTTGAAAAGGAAAACTGATAAGAGAATTATGTTCTCCAGGTACATAACCCAATTTAATTATATTACTCAGTCTGCAAACCAGAATTTGTAAGATCCTGTTCGAATGAAACAGACGGAGGCCCAGCTAAAATAGTCAAAAAGGTTTATTCACGGGGACGTTCTAAAGTCAAGAATACAAAACAAATCATTTTATACTGACTTCCCACACACACACATTCACACAACCATACGCACACAGATACACACAAACATACGCACACACTGTCCTGCTACGCACACACTTCTCACTACCCAGCCGACAGAGATTAGGGAGACCTTGTCCTTGAGACGTACTCCCCGTTCTCTCCCAAATCTCTAGTCAGGTCGGCACCGAGCTCAGACAGTCTGTGTTTACAATACCATAAAGACATATTGTTTTACCCTAATTCTGACTAGACTACACATTTATTGATTATGATTTTATACATTCTAATCAATTCCCTACAATTATATATTTCAGGGCGGAATATTCTAATCATTCAATTAACAGATAATTCTCAACTAACAAAAACCCAACGCTGAGCCAATGTTGGCCCAACATCAGCTTGTTATCAGGTATAGGAACCCATCCAAAAAAAGCACTTCAGAATCCCATCCACAACCCCTCTGATCTTCCTCTTCCATCTACCAGACACTACCTCTCTTCACTAAGGGATCCTGCTGCTGAGGAGTTGGAGTGAACACTACTCTCTCTAAGTGAGGACCAGAGTGAGTCATTTCAAGGTCCTGAGCAGAGGGGCATTTAAAAGTGCTGTATAGTCTCGCCGGGGACAAGGGCCTGTGCTGCTGGCTGGGCTGGCTAGGGGAATGGAATGTGCTCCATGCTGGCTTCTGGACCGATCCAATGCTAGCTTCTTTTTTCCTTCTGAGACATCCCAAGAATCGCATGGAGAAGAGACAGCTAAAGCTCAGAGCTGGCCGGGATTGCATTCCATCATATTTATAATTCATGTTGGCTTCCCTGCGCTGTGTCCAAACACCACTTTGCCAGTTCCTCTGCCAGTGCCCCATAAAACACATCATATGACCCGCCCTGTCTTCCCCTGCACTGGGGAGAAGAACGGATTGGATGAGGAGAAGGATAGGAGGTGGAGGAGGGGGGGAGTAGAGGAAGTGAAGGACAAGTAGGAGAGGAGGGGGACAGATTATTTGAACATACACAGGAACTTTGAATCATACTTTACCAGCATATCTCAGTGTAACTGTGACTAATTTCTGCACATTTCTCCCAGAGGTGAATACAGTCTGACAGTATGTTTCTTCCCAGTCATATTTTCACTTCGCCGCAAATACCTTGAATTATTTGTTTAAATGAAAGACTGTTTCCCTTTTTCTCTTCTTCTCTGCCTCCTCCTCTTTCTTTTCCGCACCCAAACTGTTCCTCGTCCTCTTCTTCATGCTCTTCTTCCTCTCCACCTACACCTTCTCATTCTCCTCCTACCTCCCTCTCCTGTTCCCCTTTTCCTCTAAACATCTCTGCTCTGGTAATAAAAAACAGACAGTGATATTTTTTGGTATTTATTTTATTAGGATCTCCATTAGCTGTTGCAAAAGCAACAGCTACTCTTCCTGGGATCCACACAAAACATGAAACATGAGATAATACAGAACATTAGTAGACATGGACAGAACTACATCAATAAAAAATTGTAAAAGGCACACGTAGCCTACATATCAATACCAATACATACACACAAACTATCGAGGTCAAATAGGGAAGAGGCGTTGTGCCCTGAGGTGTTGCTTTATCTGTTTGTTGAAACCAGGTTTGCTGTTCATTTGAGAAATATGATAATGGCTCTATAAAATACTGTACACTTTCTTGAATTTGTTCTGGATTTGGGGACTGTCAAAAGACCCCTGGTGACATGTCTGGTGGTGTAAGTGTGTGTGTCAGACCTTTGTGTAAGTTGACTATGCAACAATTTGGGATTTTCAACACATGAATGTTTCTTATAAAAAGAAGAAGTGATGCAGTCAGTCTCTCCTCAACTCTTAGACAAGAGAGACTGGCATGCATAGTATTTATATCAGCCCTCTTATTACAATGAAGAGCAAGACGTACCGCTCTGTTCTTGGCCAGCTTCAGCTTAACTAGGTCTTTCCTTGCAGCACTCGACCACACGACTGGACAATAATCAAGATAAGACTAAACTAGAGCTTGCAGGACTTGCTTTTTGGAATGCGGGGTCAAAAAAGCAGATCATCTCTTTATTACGGACAGACCTCTCCCCATCTTTACAACCATTGAATCTATATGTTTTGACCATGACAGTTTACATTCTAAGGTAATGCCAAGTAATTTAGTCTCTTGTACTTGTTCAACAGCCACACCATTCATTACTAGATTCAGCTGAGGTCTAGAACACAGGGAATTATTTGTAGCAAATACAATGCTCTTCATTTTAGAGATGTTTAGGACCATTTTATTACTGGCCACTCATTCCAAAACAGACTGCAACTCTTTGTTAAGGGTTTCAGTGACTTCATTAGCTGTGGTTGCTGATGCTTATATGGTTGAATCATCAGCATACATGGACACACATGCTTTGTTTAATGCCAGTGGCAGGTCGTTGGTAAAAATAGAAAAGAGTAGCGTGCCTAGAGAGCTGCCCTGCGTTACACCACACTTTACATGTTTGACATTAGAGAAGCTTCCATTAAAGAAAAGCTGTTGAGTTCTATTAGATAGATAGCTCTGAATCCATGATATGGCAGAGGTTGAAAACCCATAACACATAAGTTTTTTCAACAACAGGTTATGGTCAATAATATTAAAGGCTGCACTGAAATCTAACAGTACAGCTCCCACAATTTTCTTTCAACCAATCATCAGTCATTTGTGTCAGTGCAGTACATGTTGAGTGCCCATCTCTATAAGTCTGTGGTTGATTTGTTTACAGAGAAATAGCATTGTATTTGGTCCAACACAATTCTTTCCAACAATTTTCTAAGAGCTGGCAGCAAGCTGGTAGGTCTGCTGTTAGAACCAGTAAAGTCCGCTTTACCACTCTTGGGTAGCGGAATTACTTTGGTTTCCCTCCAGGCCTGACGACAAATATATTCCTCGAGGCTCAGATTAAAGATATGACAGATAGCTGACTATAGCCACTCCTACCATCCTCTGTAGTTTTCCATCTAAGTTGTCAATGCCAGGAGGTTTGTCATTTTTTATAACAATAATTTTTCCACCTCTCCCACACTAAGTTTACAAAATTCAAACTTGCAATGCTTTTCTTTCATTATTAGTTTTTTTTATGAATGAATACAATGGCTCACTGTTCGTTGTTGCCATTTCCTGCCTAAGTTTGCCCACTTTGCCAATGAAGTAATCATTAAAATAATTGGCAACATCAAATGGTTTTGTGATGAATAAGCCATCTGATTTGATAAAAGATGGAGTTGAATTAATAATTTCATTTAAAGTACTCCAGTTTTTTTTCCATCATTCTTTGTATCATTGATCTTGGCTTTATAATACAGTTTCTTCTTTTTTTTTTGTTTAGTCATATCATTTCTGAATTTGCAGCAAGTCAGATGTGCAGCCAGACTTATTAGCCACTCCTTTTGGTACATCTCTTTCAACCATACAGTTTTTCAATTCCTCATCAAACCATGGAGCCTTAACAATTCTAACAGTCAGTTTCTTAACAGGTGCATGTTTATCAATAATTGGAATAAGCAATTTCCTAAATTCATCAAGTGCAGCATCTGGATGCTCCTTATTAATCACATCAGACCAACACATATGCTTAACATCATACACATAAAATCTTTTGTATGATCTCGTATACACTATTTTAGGCCCAGCTTTGGAACTTTGGCCTTCCTGGATATAGCCACAATATTGTGCTCACTGCATCCAATGGGTAAGGATACAGCTTTAGAACAAAGTTCTACAGTATTAGTATAAATGTGATGGATACATGTGGATAATCTTGTCCCTGTAGTGTACGTAAACACCCTGGTAGGTTGATTAATAACCTGAACCAGATTACAGGCACTGGTTACAGTGAGAAGCTTCCTCTTGAGTGGACAGCTTGAAGAAAACCAGTCAATATTCAGGTCCCCAAGAAAGTAGACATCTGTTTACATCACATGCACTATCAAGCATTTCACACATATTATTTAGATACTGACTGTTAGCACTTGGTGGCCTACAGCAACACCCCAAAAGAAAAGGCTTTAGATGTGCCAAGTGAACCTGCAACCACAACACTTGACATAAGATCTTCTCTAAGCATTACAGGGATATGGCTCTGAATATATACAGAAACACCCCCCCTCAATAGCTTTTCTGTCTCTTCTATAGATGTTGTATCCTTGTATTGCTACTGCTGTATCAACAAATGATTAATCTAAGTGAGTCTCAGATATATGTATTAATGTTATCTGATGTTAGCAAGTTATTGATTTCATTAACATTATTTCTAAGGCTACATAAATTAATATGGGCTATTTTTTCTGGGTAGCTTATCAGAGATAGACATAATATGGAAAAGAGCAAATAAAGCAATAGAAAAAAATATATACATTCAGCAGCCCATTAATCAATTGATATGTGTGTGTGTGTGTGTGTGTGCTGCGGGGTTGAAGCTACGAACCCATAGGCTTGGCTCTCTCACCCCTTCCAGGCTTCTGGGAGGGAGGGTGGACAATGAGCCTGTCAAAACGGATGTAAGCAATGTCCCCACGCGCTCTAGCAGCTTTTATGGCTGGGATAAGTTATTATTGAGGAAGATATACGTTCCTCTCAAGTTCTTGGCTCTTTCCAGAACAGCTACCTTGTTCTTGAACCTCAGGAACGTGACCACTATTGGCCTGGGCCTGTCACCTGGGCTGGTGGTGTGTTTTCCAGTCCTGTGGGCACGCTCCACCTCAATCTTCCGGTGGTCCATCTTCAATTTCTCAGTTATCAATTCTCTTACTTTGTCCTCAGGCTCCGTCCAGGTCTCATGTGGGGATTCTGCAATTCCATCCACAACCACGTTGTTCTGCATTGATTGTCCCTCGAGTCTGATTTATCCATCATTGTTATCATGGATTCACACACAGCACTGATGTCCTCTCTCAATGATTTACAGTTTGCTGTCATCTTGCTCTTCTCCTGTTTCAACTCATTGAGCTGGCCCTGGGAGAACTGCAAACTGTTCTTCAGGTCCTGGACCTCTCTGGTCAGGTCGTCCATTCTTTTATTAGTTGAATCGACCAGTATTTGGACAAAACACGAAGCAATTTTCTCGTTGTTTTAACAACTGCTTGTAAAACTATTTTTGTTTGTTTAAAAGATCTTTCACCTGTGATAGACACCACTGTCCTCAACGGTACTCCCGCCGGCTTTGGTCTTTGTCACAGTAGCTAGCAACGTAGGTTACGCTGTTACTTCTCACAGTTCCAGACAGGGCAGGTCACAGGGAAGATTGAACACAACAAACAGCAAGGATCTAGACAGCCACAAACCAGGCACAATCCGCAGTCCCAGCCACAATGGCTAACCGCGTCGCAGGCTGCGTTCAAGCCCTCAAGAAACCCCCCTAGCTTGATAGGCGGCTAACTAGCAGCTAGGCTAACTGCTACGCCAAATAGCTCCTCAGACCCGGCCTTGGTCAGCAGGATCACTGGACAAAGAGAAGCAGTCCCAGCAACTGATGCCAAATGCGTCGCGGGATCCAAACTAAAAAGTTACCTAGCTACTAAGAAACTTTCAAAACAACAAACTTTTCAAATCAACAAACCGAGCTCTCTGGATTGGACACAGCAGTTCCAGTACACGTATGACAAGAATGTCACTTTTATGTGAATGCCGCTGGTTGTTATGATTTTGATGTTGAGGTTAATCAGCCGTAGCAGTGATGCAGCAATGTGTGTGTGAGAGAGAGAGAGCTGGGGTTCAGTGGGTTCACTGTGAAGGCATGGTTATGACGTGTTTGACAGGACAAATCGTCTGAGATCTTGTTGTCATGTCGTGTTTGACAGGACTAATCGTCTGAGATCTTGTTGTCATGTCGTGTTTGACAGGACTAATCGTCTGAGACCTTGTTGTCATGTCATGTTTGACAGTACTAATTGTCTGAGACCTTGTTGTCATGTTGTGTTTGACATCACCATTCGTGTGAGACCTTGTTGTCATGTTGTGTCTGACATAACCAATCGTGTGAGCCCTTGTTGTCATGTTTGACAAGACTAATCGTCTGAGACCTTGTTGTCATGTTGTGTTTGACAGGACCATTCGTGTGAGACCTTGTTGTCATGTTGTGTTTGACAGGACCATTCAGAGGTTCCTGCAGAAGAACTTCAAGCTGAGCCCTGCAGACATGTACCGCTGGAAAATGTCTTCTCAGGAACCCTGCACCTCCACCTGCTCTATAGGTAGACACACACACACACACACACACACACACACACACACACACACACACACACACACACACACACACACACACACACACACACATTTATTTGGATAAATTATGACATTTTAAGTTATTCCTTAGCTTGCCTGTAATAATTTCCGCTGCAGGAGTGTCAAAGTCCTTTGCCATGTGTGTGCGCTACGATGGAGCTGAGGTAGATGACATGCAGTGTGACAATATGACCCGACCTGAGCCTGTTCATGACTTCTGCATTGGGAGGGAGTGCCAGCCCAGGTATGCACCAGAAAATAACACACTTACCAGAAAATAACACGCTTTCAGCTTGATTCACTTGGTCAGTCTATGTCATGGAAAGAGCAGCTGTTCTTAATGTTTTATATACTCAGTATATAAGGACTGTTTACCAGTTGGACGATGTGGCAATCAAAGTTCATTGAGAACAATGTTTGTCTCTTTTCCCCATTTAACCAGGAACTATAAACTGGTGTTGGCCGCTACCATACCATTTACAGTAATAATATTTGATTTAATTGACTTCAGAAGATCACTAACTATACCTGAACTCTACTCTGTGTGCATTCCCTCACCCTCAGGTGGGAAGCCAGCAGCTGGAGTGAGTGTTCTCGTACCTGTGGTGAGGGCTTCCAGTTCCGTCTGGTGCGCTGCTGGAAGATGCTGTCCCCCGGGCTGGACAGCTCTGTGTACAGTGATCTCTGCACCCTGGCAGAACTGGAGAGGCCCCTGGAGCGCCGCGCCTGTAAGAGCCCCACCTGTGGCCCCCAATGGGAGGTGGCCGAGTGGACTGAGGTGGGTGGAGCTATACTGTGGGAGTTGACGGTGGGACAGGGGTTGTGTGTGTGTGTGTGTGTGTGTGTGTGTGTGTGTGTGTGTGTGTGTGTGTGTGTGTGTGTGTGGTTTATATTACAGGAATTACTGCGTGGGAACACTGTAGTAAGTACATTGTTGCATCCTACTTACAATTGTTTGGGCAGCTGTAGATGATATTAAAAGTGAGTCTGTCCTGTGCCCTCTTCTCTCTCCTGTCCAGTGTCCAGCCAAGTGTGGCCGCAGGGCCCAGGTGACCCGGGAGGTCAGGTGTTCAGACGAAACCAAGTTATGTGATCCCCCGACCCGCCCCCCTAACATTAAGAACTGCACAGGCTCGCCCTGCGAGCGCCAGTGGACTGTGTCAGAGTGGGGGCCGGTGAGTACACTACTTTCACTACACTACTCCATCTCGTTGGTACATTGATGACGGATAGGAATAGTGATTGCACTGGCTGTAAGTTGCTCTTGATCACTAATACTTTTGCTGTGTCATTCCTGTTAACCTTTGACCTCTGCAGTGCTCGGGGTTGTGCGGCCAGGGGAAGATGGTACGCCACGTGTACTGTAAGACACCAGAGGGCCGTGTGGTGCCTGAATCCCAGTGCTCTCCGGAGAATAAGCCCCTGGCCATCCATCCCTGTGGGGAGAAGGACTGTGCCCCACACTGGCTCACTCAGGACTGGGAGAGGGTAACTGGGTCCTTCTGTTGATGTTCTCTTAATGCTCTGTTGGTGTTCTATTTATGTTTTATTAATGGTCTGTTGATGTTATGATGAGCATTTTGACAATGTTTACCTGATGTTCTCGTGATGTTTTATATATTTTCTCTTGATGTTTTGTTTATGTTCTCTTGGTTAGAGATTCGTTAGCTGAGAGCAGTCTTATTTTCCTCTCAGTGTAACACGACATGTGGCCGCGGTGTGAAGCGGAGGATCGTGCAATGCGCCGGCATCACCGCTGGGAAGTTCCAGACCCACGACGACGAGGACTGTGGTGCCAGTGAGAGGCCAGAGGACGAGAACACCTGCTTTGAGAGGCCCTGTTTCAAGTGGTACACCACACCCTGGTCTGAGGTGAGATACAATTTCAACCATGACATTGTATCTGAAAACATCATGACATGAGCAATACATTGTATTTACACACCTCACATATATGGTGTCCTATCAAATCGCAACCTTGAGCAGTGCTGCTGTGTTCATTCCTCAGTGCATTAAGATGTGTGGTGTGTTCATTCCTCAGTGCATTAAGATGTGTGGTGTGTTCATTCCTCAGTGCAGTGCATTAAGATGTGGGTGGTGTGTTCATTCCTCAGTGCATTAAGATGTGTGGTGTGATTTCATTCCTCAGTGCACTAAGATGTGGTGGTGTGTTTCATTCCTCAGTGCATTAGATGTGTGGTGTGTTCATTCCTCAGTGCACTAGATGTGTGGTGTGTTCATTCCTCAGTGCATTAAGATGTGTGGTGTGTTCATTCCTCAGTGCATTAAGATGTGTGGTTGTGTTCATTCCTCAGTGCATTAAGATGTGTGGTGTGTTCATTCCTCAGTGCATTAAGATGTGTGGTGTTGTCATTCCTCAGTGCATTAAGATGTGTGGTGTGTTCATTCCTCAGTGCATAAGATGTGTGGTGTGTTCATTCTCAGTGCATAAAGTGTGTGGTGGTTCATTCCTCAGTGCATTAAGATGTGTGGTGTGTTCATTCCTCAGTGCATTAAGATGTGTGGGTGTGTTCATTCCTCAGTGCATAAAGATGTGTGGTGTTTCTTCCTCAGTGCATTAAGATGTGTGTGGTGTGTTCATTCCTCAGTGCATTAAGATGATGTGGTGGTGTGTTCATTCCTCAGTGCATTAAGATGTGTGGTGTGTTCATTCTCAGTGCATTAAGATGTGTGGTGTGTTCATTCCTCAGTGCATAAGATGTGTGGTGTGTTCATTCCTCAGTGCATTAAAGATGTGTGGTGTGTTCATTCCTCAGTGCACTTAAGATGTGTGGTGTGTTCATTCCTCAGTGCCATTAAGTGTGTGGTGTGTTCATTCCTCAGTGCACTAAGATGTGTGGGTGTGTTCA
>NC_036855.1:14821083-14940836 GCF_002910315.2 Salvelinus sp. IW2-2015
CTAAGATGTGGTGTGTTCTTCATTCCTCAGTGCATTAAGATGTGTGGTGTTCATTGTTTCATTCCTTTCAGTGCCACTAAGATGTGTGGGTGTTCATTCCTCAGTGCATTAAGATGTGTGGTGTGTCATTCCTCAGTGCATTAGATGTGTGGTGTGTTCATTCTCAGTCGTGCATTAAGATTGTGTGTGTTCATCCTAGTGCATTAAGATGTGGTGTGTTCATTCCTCAGTGCATAAGATTGTGGGTGTTCATCCTCAGTGCAAAGATGTGTGGTGTGTTCATTCCTCAGTGCATTAAGATGTGTGGTGTGTTCATTCCTCAGTGCATTAAGATGTGTGGGTGTGTTCATTCCTCAGTGCATTTAGATTTGTGGTGTGTTCATTCCTCAGTGCATAAGATGTGTGGTGTTTCATTTCCTAGTGCATTAAGATGTGTCGGTGTGTTCATTCCTTCATGCATTAAATGTGTGGTGTTCATTCCTCAGTGCATAAGATGTGTGGTGTGTTCATTCCTCAGTGCATAAGATGTTGTGGTGTGTTCATTCCTCAGTGCATTAAGAATGTGTGGTGTGTGTTCATTCCTCAGTGCATAAGTGTGTGTGTTCATTCCTCAGTGCATTAAGATGTGTGGTGTGTTCATTCCTCAGTGCACTAAGATGTGTGGTGTGTTCATTCCTCAGCTGCACTAAGATTTGTGGAGGTGGTATCATTCCTCAGCCTGATTAAGAGTGTGTGGTGTGTTCATTCCTCAGTGCACTAAGATGTGTGGTCGGCATGCGTACTGTGTTCCATTCCTCAATCACTTAAGATGTGGTGGCTTGGCGTTCAGTTTCCAGGTGCATTAAGATGTGTGGCTGTGTTCATCTTCAGTGCATAAGATGTTTCCTCAGTGCACTAAGATGTGTGGTGTGTTCATTCCTCAGTGCACTAAGATGTGTGGTGTGTTCATTCCTCAGTGCACTAAGATGTGTGGTGTGGGTGTTAGGATGAGAGATGTAAAGTGCTACCAGGCTAGGGAGATTGTGAGAGGGTGTGACCCCCTGACCAAGCCTGTGGCCAAGCAGACCTGCGCCCTGCAACCCTGTCCCACTGAACCCCCAGGTATGTAAGCAATGGCATGGTCCCAGATAGATATGTTTGTGCTGTCTTCCAACACCAATGACCATAGGAGTTGGAAAGACCGCACAAACAGATCTGAGATCAGGCTATACAAGTAGCACCTAACCACAGCCTCTGGCAACTTTAGGAGAGTTACAGTAGCTTATGTCTAGTCACAGGCAAAAGTAGACCGGAGAACACGGCATCGTCAAAGCACTTGTTTTTAATTGTATTATTTGCAGTACTTTTTTGCTTTTCACAACTGAGATAATTATTAGTGTGGGCAAGCACCTCTTTCTTTCATAACAGACCAAAGTCCTGAGCGTTTAGATTATGGAGGTAAAAAAGCAGATTGATTGATTAATTGATAGATTTGTCATTACAGTATTTCCTGATTGTGATGAGGCTACTTTTTCCATATGGTTGAACATATCATAAATGTCTCTGTCATGCAGATGAGAGCTGTCAGGACCGACCCACCACCAACTGCTCTCTAGCTCTGAAGGTGAACCTGTGCAGTCACTGGTACTACAGCAAGGCCTGCTGCCATTCCTGCAGGGCCCAGCACGCCTCTTAGTATTGCCTGACACCCCCAAAGCCTTTCCCCCATAGTAGGCTACTCTACTTCACCACAGTAAGTTACTCTACTACACCACACTAGGCTACTCTACTACACTACAGTAGACTACTCTACTACACCACAGTAGACTACTCTACTACACCACAGTAGGCTACTCTACTACACCCCAGTAGGCTACTCTACTACACCACACTAGGCTACTCTACTATACCACAATAGGCTACTCTACTACACCACAATAGGCTACTTTACTACACCACAGTAGGCTACTCTACTATACCACAGTATGCTACTCTACTACACCACACTAGGCTACTCTACTACACCCCAGTAGGCTAGTCTACTACACCACACTAGGCTACTCTACTACACCACAGTAGACTACTCTACTACACCACAGTAGACTATTCTACTACACCACACTAGGCTACTCTACACACCCCAGTAGGTACTCTCGCTAACCCACACTAGGCTACTACTCAAGCTACACCCAGTAGGCTACTCTATCTACACAACACTAAGGCTAATCTACCTACACCACAGGTAGGCTTACTCTACTACTACCAACAAGTAGGCCTACTCTTACCTACACCCAGTAGACTACTCACTACACCCACTAGGAGCTACGCTCTACTACACCCCACTAAAAGTTGGCTTAGTGTCTATGCAGTAACTACACGTAGACCTTGACTCACGGGGGGTAGGCTATGTTCTAGCGGTGACATGTTCAGAACTGTTAAGGCTACGGTCGTAGGTGCTAGTATGACGGTTATAGTTAACTGTCTAACAAGTAGTTACGTACTTGTGTGTCGAGCATCATAAAGTGACGTACCTTCATACTCTAAGTGGTGTATAGTAGAGTAGACAAATCTACTTGCCGAGCCGACTTAAGGAGCAGCCTACTCACTCGTTAGTTGTAGCTACATAGAAGTAGCCTTCTGTGGTTAAGTTAAGTAGCCTTCCTCGGAGGTCCTTAGGGTCTGACCTTATACTTCGAGCGATGGTGTAGTAGCATACGCTGTTGGTGTAGCTAGAACTAGGGTCCTGGTGCGATGACGTTAGTAACTCTGTGTGTGGTAGTACGGTAGCGCAAGTCTACTGTGGTGTGTAGAGTTCCTACTGGTGGTGTGTAGAGTTGCCTAGTGTGGTGTTAGAGTAGCTCTGTGGGTGTAGTAGAGTTTAGAGTGCTAGTCCTAGATCTAGTGTTACAGTCGCTGTACGAACTTAGGACCTCACTTCTAATGTGTCGCTGTATCGATAGCTACGAAGTAGTCCCGTAGTCACACTGTGGAGGTGAGCTAGGATCTTACTAGCCTCACACGGCCACTAGTGGTGGTGTACGATACTAAGAGTACTTAGGCACCTTGAGACATGTTGTTCGGGTAACGCGTAAGTGAATCAAGCTCTATACTGTACCCTAAACTAACATGAGTACACGTGAGGATTGCTCGTTATGAGCGGGTACTATAGTGCTTGAGCGACGTGCCAAGTGGGGTGTAGTACGATGTAAGCATACCATCAGCTGTAAGGTGCTAAGGTCACGTCTAGACTACCGTGCTTGACAAGTAAGTACCTACTACACTGTGGATGGTACGTACGAGTAGCCTAGTGGGTGGTAGTCAGAAAGTCTACTGTTGGGCTAGTGTAGGAGTAGGCTATCTGGTGGTGTAGTGAGGTAGCCTAGTGGGTGGTTCAGAACTAAGCGTCTAACGACGTACTGTGGGGTGCTTAGATACTAGAGTAAGCTCACTACTCCGCGCGACTGATGGGTAGTAGCCTAGTTCATACTAGTAGTGTCGTAACGATCAAGAGAAGCCTACTGGGGTTGCTACCTAGACGTAAGCCCTTAACGTGCTGGACGTGTCTCGTTTAATACAATACCAGCTACATAAGCTGAGGTGGCTGTTAGATGTCACTGACGAGTAGCTACCTTGAGCGTGAGTTAGTCAGGCACGAGCAATAGTAGTGCTACGTTACTAGTGACCCTATTACAGCCACCAGTATGGTGGGGTAGTAGACGCTACCGTCCTAGCTAATAGTGGTGTCATGACTACCGACGAGGTAGGCACTCTGCGCAACTAGTTGGATCCTAGCACTCACAAGATAGTGAGCCTTACTGTGGCTGTACGTTACAGATACTGATACAGGTAGCCACTATTTGCTGCCTAAGGAGAGTAAGGGTCTAGACCTATCCTGTAGGTATATCTACACCACAGTAGACTACTCTACTACACCACAGTAGGCTACTTTACTACACTACAGTAGACTACTCTACTACACCACACTAGGCTACTCTACTACACCCCAGTAGGCTCCCTCTACTACACCACACTAGGCTACTCTACTACACCACACTAGGCTGCTTTACTACACCACAGTAGGCTACTCTACTACACCACAGTAGGCTACTCTTACACACCACAGGTAAAGGCTACTCTACTACACCACAGTAAGGCTACTCTACTACACCAGAGTAGGCTACTCTACTACACCACAGTAGTTAGTCCTACTACACAAGGACGACTACTCTACTTCACCACAGTAGCCTACTCTACTACACCACAGTAGACTACTCTACTACACCACAGTAGACTACTCTACTACACCACAGTAGACTACTCTACTACACCACAGTAGACTACTCTACTACACCACAGTAGACTATGGTATATCCAAAGGGATATGATCTAAATAAGGAAAAAACAGTAGAATATGAAAGGCTTCAGTCTGAACCACAACCACATACCTTTCTTTCAGAGGTTGTCAATTGGGCACATGCAAAGACTGAAACCCTGAAGTATTAAGAGTCAAGGGGGGAGGCGAGAGAGCAAAGAGTGAACTGGTGCATCTATTTGTGTCTTTTGAAGAGAGAATCCTACATCAGAAATCTCTTAAACCACACTTAAGGGCCATACTTAAGTGGAAAGATGCATCAAATTATTTCCTGGTTGACTATACTACATGTCTAGACTGTATTTAAGGTAAATATTGATTATGAATATTATTTAATTATATTTTTAATTAGTTTCTGGCACAAGAAAGGTGGCCTTACTGAGTGTTATCCTTGGCTATGCTATAAGAAATAGTACAATATGTCAAAGAAAAGTTTTAGAAAATGTCTCGATTCATTTCTGCTTCATCTCTTGTAACTGCCCCATTTTATTCTGCCCATTCTATTGTTATTATGCCCATACTGCTATTTCTATATTATTAGTTATTTTTGCAGGACATACAATTTATTTATTGCTCATCACACATGATTTTATCAATCATGGCATATAATTCTTGAAGTTACTAAATGCCAGTTAGCTAAATGTGAATGATAGAGTGAATTGAGAGGGTAAGACTAAAGACATACAGTATGACTATACAGTTATCCCATTTATGAACTGAAAGATTCCTGACACTTGAGGTTGAAATACATTCAAGAGTGTGTGTCTCATTTTGACAATATCTTTATCTAGTTTACTGGTTTTGTTAACTGATACCTCTTTGTACAAAAAAGTTATCGTTGACATTTTGTACTGTTATTAACTGAAATGCTCAATGTATCTACCTGTATTTCCATTAAAAGGTCTAAATTATAGCTGTTTCTTTGATTGCTATGTTGGGTTCAGAATATCAGGCACACAAAAAAACATACTTATTTTTCCAACAGTTTATTGTTGACACTATTTCACATATGGTTCATCCAAAGTAGTAGTATCTATGATGGGAAAAGCATGGATTAGGACCTGATGCCACCTGCTGGTTTCTGTGTGTCGTTTTCCTTCTCACATTTACTGCTGAAATAACAAACAAATTTCCTATACACTAAGAAGACAAAACCCTGTTAAAGCAAACAAGACATGCCATGTTACGTTTCTTCGCAAATCAAAAAGGGCCACCCATACTTGCCAAGTGAACATTACAGACATTACTGGAGAAACCAACTCAATTGACGTATGTCAAATGTATTGTGGAACTTGAAGTATATGACTTGACAATGAACGACATGAAAATCCCTTCAAATACATATTTAAGCATATTTTCCCTTTAAATTGTCACCAAATTAGCTCTTAAAATAGTTCAGTTTCCACACTCTATGAAGAAGCTGTTAAGAGAACACAGAACTTTAACCAAAACACTTCAGGTGATTGGGGAATCAGGTCATTTTCTGTCTACTCTAGTGGGACTAAAATATTACTTAGGGTTCTGGACTTATTTTAGCAGCTTACTGTAGCTTATGTGTCATCACCTGCATAAAACCCAAGAGAATGTACAGTACAGGTATCACACAACATACACAGTACCAAAGTTATTAATCTGCCTGCTTAAGCTTCTCTTGAGAAAAAATGTCTCCCTCATAATCACAGATCCTATATGCCTATGATATTAAGCCCTTTAAAAAAAACTGTTCATGTGAATTCAGGAGTAGGTGTCCATACATCTGCATGTGACACCAAAAAACCTCTCTACATCATGTGAGCGAGTGAACGTATCCATCGGTTTGGTGAGGTGGAAAATATCTACAGTAAGTAAGAGTGCAATAAAATTCCCTTCAGCCAGGTCAGGTCCCTGACATTAGTCCTCCCAGCCACCATGGGGCTACACATCGGTGCTGACACCGTGGCTGTGGGTGACCACCTCCCTCATGGTGACAGAGCGGATGAGGTTGAGCTTGTGGTTGAAGCTGGCCAGGTCCATTGGCAGGTCCAGCTCCTGCTGCTGCACAGTCCTGTAGCTGATGCGGCCGTCACCGTTATGCAGTCTCTCAGAGGAGTGCTGCAGGTAGAAGGGCAGGGAATAGCGAGTGCAGGATGGGCAAAACCTATGGGAGCGTGTCATTGGTTTGCGGATCAGGGGAGGAGTGTAGACAAAGGTGGGCCCGTTGGGCTCAGAGGGGGGCGTGGCCATCATGTCCTGGTCATCAGCCGTGTGCACTGGTGTGGGGAGAGAGGACATGATGGCGAGGTCCGGTTGCTCCTCCTCCTCCATCTCTGGCTCCTCCCTCTTACAGCAATAATACTGCCAATGGAGCAGAGAGAAACATGTGACAGAGTGATCAAGCTGGTCACCGTAAAACCTTATGCACTCATCACAGCTAAGATAGAAAAAAACATGGCTACTTCACAAAATCGAATTCTTCATGACAAGACTTTATCCTACCTGCAACCTACAGTAGCACAGTACTGCAACGATAGTCAGTAAGATGACTGTAGCTAGAATTCCACCACAGATAACCACTGTCCCGGCTGACATTCGAAGTCCTCTCCATCAACACTCTACAGAGAGAAAAGAATAGAAGGAGAAAGGGGGACAGATTGAAGGGGGGAGTAGTGCTTAAACGTACATAATCTCTCTCTGTTATATAGATTTGTATCCTTGACAACAGCCCTCATTGGGAATTTGATGTTGCTGCTTTTAATGATCACTTCCACTCTTTGAAACAAAGGACAAGGGCATAGTGCAGAAATGGCAAATTCCTTAAAATCATCAGAATATTTCACGGAAATATGTACATTAGAGGGGTATTGAAAAGCCATCGATTTACTTGTTTTGGAGAGAAAATCCAAGCTCAAGTAATGATGAATTTCAAAAGAATCTACTGGTCTACGCAGTGACATGGTAAAAGAGACAAATGAACTGCGGCACATACTATAAATGCACACATTGTATGTTTTTTAAATCAAAAGCCTCCTAATAGGTTGAGTCCATCTTAGTTTGCTTTCCTTCTTGTTGAGACTGTTTGGTACTGTGGGAAAGGTCCCAGGAACGTGTCATTCAGTGTAGTACCATACTGGAATAATACATGGGAGTTACACAGCAGACATGACATCAAACCCAGAAATAGCCTCAACACTAAGGCAGAGACAGACTTCCAGTGAATTTCAAGTAGATACAGTGGAAAGAAAAAGTATGTGAACCCTTATGAAACACCTGGATTTCTGCATAAATTGGTCATAGAATTTGATCTGATCTTCATCTAGGTCACAACAATAGACAAACAGTCTGCTTAAAATAATAACACACAAAAAAGTATACGTTTTCATGTCTTTATTGAACACACCGTGTAAACATTCACAGTGCAGGGTGGGAAAAGTATGTGAACCCTTGGATTTAATAACTGGTTGACCCTCCTTTGGCAGCAATACAGACAGACAGACAGACAGAGCCCATGATGCATCCTAAACAAGAAGTGCAAAGGATATTCTATTGACTATCGTTACACTATAGCATTAGAGTACTGGCTCTCAGGTTAAAATCTATCTCTCAGAGAACAATGTCTGACATGACCTTGAGGCTCTAAAGGCATTGGGCCAACTCTCAAAGTCAATGGACAGGCCATTAGACGTGGTATTCTATCATCAACAAACCATGAAAGTTTCCCTAGACTTACAGAATGCTATTTGTTTGGAGAGAGTTCAACTATTTTTTCGTTAACCACATTTTTACAAGGCATTTAACCATACTAAATAATTGCAGTGTTGACCCATTGATAACAAAATTGCAAAAACCTCCACAGCACATTACACATCACATCATACATCACATCATATAATCGCTGGGTCCAAGACAGAGATGCCTATCCCCCTCACGAACGACCAAAAAAACATAGGCTATGTACTTTAGCCAATCTACCCATTTGCACAAATCACACAGGCTACAATTGTCTCCGGTTTCAACCACCCCGCCGCATGGAGAGCATATCAGCACCATGGACAGCCGCTCAGTGCCAAGAGCACGCGACAAGTGTACTGAATTTATAAAACATGTCATAGGTATTCAATTATCATGCAGATTGTCTCACTTTCACTCTCATGACACATTTCACTTTCTATAACTGTCTCATCGGATATCTTTATCCAGTTTCATAATCCAAATTTCTGTCTTCAGTCTTTGCTCCCCTTAGGTGGTCTTTTATTTATTTTAAAAACGCTCATATGAATATGAAAAGATCCATGAAATACAAACTTTTCTCAATATCTAATAAACAAAATTAAGCATATAGGGTTTTATAATAGGCCTAAATTAACCAAGCCTAGCCTACTTCAGGAGTACGAGCAATACTCTAAATTACTTGTTTGAAATGTGTGTGAAAGCAAAAACACAAAACTACTTAAACAATAAACGACTCGCAAGCAGGTTATAATCTTACCTCTATAAGTATTTGAATCGTCCCATGTCGCGTCCTGGGTGCCTCCGGCTCGCGCAGCCCCGGTTCTGGGCATCCGTGTTGCAGCCACGTGACGCTCAAAGGCAGCCGCGCCTGAAGGTAATTAATAGGCTTTCAATGTAGATTAATGGGATTATCATCAGGTACGGTACTCTTCAGAGCGCACATTTGTTTTGTACCTTTAATACCGAAAACGACAAAAGTGACTATCCCTGTAGCTATTCTGTGGTAAAGCACTTATTTCCTTGGAAAAAACGTGTCGAATCTAAAAGAAACCAAACACTTCAATTAAATTCCCATCACAATTTCCCAAGTTTATCTCCATCTGTCTTCACTTAGAAAAAGGGTTAAAAAGATGGGTCCTTGCAAGCACAATTTGAAGATTACTGAAGTAGTCCTACAAGGTGCTCTGTTTATTTGGATGCTTATACGATAATGGTATGCACAGCTGAATTATTTCCCGCACTCCCAAATTACTTTTCTCCTTCCCGCTCAATTCTATCATGTAGTCTACATTTGATAGGGGGACGCTGAAGAATGGCACTAATGATGGAAAACACATTACTCCAAATATCTTTATGCAAAGAAAAAACCCTCGTTACATTCCTAATGCAATGTGTGGCCTTATCCTGGCAGGAAATAATAAGAAAAATTACTCCCCAAAATTAGAAAAAAAGATTGGTGATTGGTACAGTGGATACAACGTTTTTATTATATTTTCCGAGCGCGTTGTCCTGTCCGGTCCCCTCTGTATTGCACCTGAGCATGACAGCGGACCTCCACGCGCGCATTAATTTTCTCTGCTGATCTGACGAAATGTGGCCATGGGGCGAAGCAGCGGTGAGTAGTCGCGCTTTTACTGAAGGGCATACAGTTGACTTTCATGATAGAATAACCGTACATCTACTGTCATCGTTCTTGCCAGACAACGATATGGAGTAGCATGTAATTGATTAAAGCATCCTTGGTCGGTTTCCCAGAAAAAAACTGCCATGAGTTGAACAGTTATTAGGGCCACTGGAAGAGTTATGGGCTACAAAAATAGGACAGTTCACCTTAGTACAGTAGTGAAACATTTACAAAAAATATATAAATACCAAATCTCTTATGATTATTAATCATAGAAACCTTTCAATATCTGTAATGATTTGAACTTGATTTGAACTTCGTATGCAGCAAACACTGCCATCATGGAGTCTGATATTGACTATGCAATTAATCAAATTGTCAGCCTTGAGAAGCATTGAGTCAGTGTCATGGACTTATTTTCCACAAGTATTATCTAACCTGTTTCTATAATGGACCCCCCCCCCCCCCACACACACACACACCCTTCAGTCGCTTTCTCCTCCACTATCTTCCAGCTCTTTGCCTGGCTCTGAAGTCCTGTTCCCCACTGCTACCAGTACAGCCAAGAAAATGAGGGAAGCGACTGATTAATTATTCAGATGTTGAAGGAGGCTGAGATTCCACTGTATTGTACAGACAAGGCCGTGTAATATTTATTAGTGGAGATGTGGTGCGATGATGGTTGGGTTATTTTCCTTCTTTTTCTGTTCTGGTTCGTCTTCCATTCAGGTGTGTTGGAGATGTATAACTGTATAGTGTCTGATGCCTTGGTTTCAGCAATATGATTTGACATGATAGAACAGTGTAGGCATGCAGGGACTGCCGATACTAAAATCTGATGAACATGGTCCCTGTCAAATAAACAAATACAATAAATACACTGCTTTGAGGGTCAGGGGTCAGGGCAAGCAGGCAACCAATCAAGGGGTCTTTGTTCAGAAGTTGTCAGCCATTTCCAGTCAAGGAATGCTTTTCTACTCCTGCCCTAATGAATTCAAACCTAACATGAAATACAGAAACTAGTCTCTTGCTGTTCACTTCACTTCCTTTCCCTCCTTTTTTCCTCTCCTCCTCATCTGTCTGTACTTGCTAATAGGCCTCTATGTTCGGGCATCTATCCACCCCATTACCCCTCCCTCTCTCCCCCACCCCTCTCTCTTTCCCTTCCCTTTTATTTGATTGCATGTCTGATACTGTTGGCTGTGCTGATAACAGTTCAATACCACAAACATGGCTCCAGTGTTGTCATCTACTTATCACTGATTCAATCGGTAATGTCGTACATTGGGACACTTGTTGTCAAGTTCACCTAACAAGTTCAGTTGACAGATAGCAACCCTGTCTACTATGTGGTTCACTAACTAACCGTCTCCTCTGAATTTAATAGATACACAGTATCAATGGCTTTTCACTCAATCTGAAATAGGAGTCTGCAGTTGCTTGTGGAATGTTACTTCTATAGAGAGCCAATTTGACCATTTTGACTTAAGACTTTTTTCGAAGGTTTGTAAAACTGCTTATATTGTTCAATGCAAACTATCGATGTCACTATTTCTACATTACTCTTTCTCAAACTACGTTGTTTCCTTATGATTTTCTTTCTCCGCTGCCTATGAAAATGTGAGGTTCAAAAGAGCTCCCTCCATCTGGGTTTGTGCCATTCCAAAGCTCATATTTATCTGTGACTTACCTAACTTACTAAAATGGAGAAGAAAGATAGAAAGGCATGAACAAGCTGGTGAATGCTGAGTGTGGCTTGGTATGATGATACCCACCAACTGTTATTGTGCTTCCTGTATCTCTCATTCTGACAAGTCCCCTGTTCCAAAACACTTCCGTGGTTGTACAAGCATGGGCTCATTAAGAGTGACATGTACAACAGGATTTTAAACCCAAAGCATCTCTGAATTCTCATACAAGAGACAACAAGAGCAACAGCAGGCTTGCTACAGTAGAGTAGCCTACAAACACAGCTGAAAGCAGGATGCTTCAACCCACCGCCTCCCTGTGCATCTGTGCTGCTGCACTTAAGGGTTATTTTCCATAATTATAGCAATAAACATTTATGCATAATCCATCATAATAGATAGCGGGTGCTCAATATGGGCTTGACAGAACCCTACACTGAACCCTCTCCCTGCGGCAGCTTTTGATTTGCGGAGCTGCGGTGCTGAGTCTATGGACACCCGGGGCTCATAAAACTTTCCTCTGGGTAATGACTGCCCATCCCACCTGATCACTCATACTGAATGACTGAATGAGAGGGGCTCCTGGGACTGGCAGATGTTGACTAAGAAGCCCAAGGCAGGCTCTACAAACTGCAGCTTTGTGACAGATTAACATCCAGATAACCCATACATGAGGCATATGGAAAAATGGCATTTTGAAATATATTTCAATAAAATATAAATATATTTAAATATATTGGGGAAATGTATTTATCAACTATATAAATAATTAAAATACTCACTCACACCTCACAACCTTCTCTACTCCGATGATAATGTTGAGACTCTATTGACTTCTGGTATTGTAGCATTCCCAAAGTATCATTTTGCATGTAAAAGTTGGATCATTGAGTTGTTGAAAATGTATCTGCAGCTATAGAGGGATTGCATACCTGCCACTTATATTATGAAAAATAGTCCAAATAAATGAGGTGTTTATTTCGAAAAGAAACTTGAACATAGAACATACAAACCTGGTTCAGTCTGTTTTCCACCAGACACTGGTAGACAAATTCACCTTTCAGCAGGACAATAACCTAAAACACAAGGTCAAATATACACTGGAGTTGCTTACCAAGATGAAATTGAATGTTCCTGAGTGGCCTAGTTACAGTTTTGAGTTAAATCGGCTTGAAAATCTATGTCAAGATTTGAAAATGGCTGTCTAGCAAGGATCAACAAACAACTTGACAGAGCTTGAAGAATTTTTAAAAGAATAATGTGCAAATATTGTACAATCCAGGTGTGCAAAGCTCTTAGAGATTTACCCAGAAAGACTCAAAGCTGTAATCGCTGCCAAAGGTGATCCTAACATGTATTGACTCAGAGGGTTGAATACTTATCTAATGAATATATATTACATTTGCTATAAACGTGAGAATTCTTCTTCCACTTTGACATTACAGAGTATTTTGTGTAGATCGTTGACAAAATATGACAATTAAATCCATTTGAATCCCACTTTGTAACACAACATTTTTTGGAAAAAGTAAAGGGGTGTGAATACTTTCTGAAGGCACTGTAGTTCTTTGAAGAGAGAGGTCACATTGCAGGGACAACCAGACCAATTGGCCTTAGTCATATACTTCTATCTGAAAACTCCATGGGTTGATTTTACTGGTGTATTGATGTATAGATTTGGAAAATAGGCCGTTATGTTGCATTACATTACATTTTAGTCATTTAGCAGACGCTCTTACCCAGACAAACTTTCAGGAGAAAATAGGTGCCTTGCTCAAGGGCACATTGACAGATCTTTCAGCTAGTCGGTTCAGTGATTCGAACCAGTGACCTTTCAGTTGCTGGCCCAACGCTTTTAAGCACTACTATACCTGCCACCCCTTGTATGTTTGCTATGTACATTTTCCTGACTGACTGAATCCATACAGATGTCAACTAGTGCCTTAGAAAGTTCAATATAAGAAGTTCAGGGACCAACACCGACCTGCTGGAAGTTCTTAGAGATCTTTATCTTTTTGTTACCTTCAGGGGGATAGGAGTAAGTCCATTAAAGGTCAGGTTCTTGGCTAGACAGTGACTTTAGTGTGAAGGTTTCAGTATTGTGGGTGTATAAGGCTTCAGCTGAATTCGCCAAAAGTGCTGCGGGCAAGGAAATGTGATGTTAGAAGGATCCAGTGCATTAGCCTTAGTCTCTACCAAACCTCTCTACCAAACCTCATAGCTGCCCCCAAAACCCCAAACCCGAATGTTTATAAAATATATAGAGTTAGCCTCGAGTTACTGCCTCTGATGTCAGAATGCACGGGAGGCTACCAC
Source organism: Salvelinus sp. IW2-2015 (assembly GCF_002910315.2). Classification (NCBI taxonomy): domain Eukaryota; kingdom Metazoa; phylum Chordata; class Actinopteri; order Salmoniformes; family Salmonidae; genus Salvelinus; species Salvelinus sp. IW2-2015. Next base: position 14,834,771 of record NC_036855.1, read on the forward strand.
TTAGCGCCCGCTCCATGCGTCACCAATGGGTCTGGGTATGAGGGTTCAGAGTCTGGATTCATTCAAACATCTCTCAGCTCTTGGACATTAGAAAAACACCCTCACCTTTAGACAAAACAAAGTAAGAGCCTGTCTTCTGCCTGTCTTTGGGGATAAGGGTGGGGTGCTTTTTTCCTTCATTCTTTTCATTTGTTTCCAGTAATTTTCTAGGTCTACATCTTCAGGACCACTCAACATGGTTTTCTGTTTTGGGTCAACAGTTTCAATTCACTGACTGGAGTAAATTCAACACTGCAAGTGCGCAGTCTCTGACTTCACCCTGAATGGCCTTGGAGAACTTCACTTCGAGCAGGACAATGACATTTGACCCTCACTTACATAAATAATACGTACTAACAAAGCAACCCTAAATACAGTGTGCGTGTTGGTTTGTCGTTTTTACTATATAATCGATGATATACTGTAAACAAGCTGGAACAGCTACTCAGAAATGGGCGAAATGCATGCTTTTGAAACACATGTACCATAACAGCCAGATGAACAAACACAGCTTTTGAATCCATGAGTTACATGCCGAGCTACATGACTTTAGTCAATCTACTATACCATCAATGTCCCAACTGATTACAAATACCCCAAACCCACTCAGAGCATATACAGTGCCTTGCAAAAGTATTCATCCCCCTTGGCGTTTTTCCTATTTTGTTGCATTACAACCTGTAATTTAAATAGATTTTTATTTGGATTTCATGTAATGGACATACACAAAATAGTCCAAATTGGTGAAGTGAAATTTAAAAAAAAATTGTTTCAGAAATTTATAAAAAATAAAAAAAACTGAAAAGTGGTGCGTGCATATGTAGTCACCCCCTTTGCTATGAAGCCCCTAAATAAGACCTTCAGAAGTCACATAATTAGTTAAATAAAGTCCACCTGTGTGCAATCTAAGTGTCACATGATCTGTCACATGATCTCAGTATATATAAAGCTGTTCTGAAAGGCCCCAGAGTCTGCAACACCATTAAGCACGGGGTATCACCAAGCAAGCGGCACCATGAAGACCAAGGAGCTCTCCAAACAGGGCAGGGACAAAGTTGTGGAGAAGTACAGATCAGGGTTGGGTTATAAAAAAATATCTGAAACTTTGAACATCCCACAGAATACACTTAAATCCATTATTCAAAAAAGGAAAGAACATGGCACCACAAAAAACCTGCTAAGAGAGGGCCGCCCACCAAAACTCACAGACCAGGCAAGGAGAGCATTAATCAGAGAGGCAACAAAGAGACCAAAGATAACCCTTAAGGAGCTGCAAAGCCCCACAGCGGAGATTGAAATATCTGTCCATAGGACCAATTTAAGCCGTACACTCTACAGAGCTGGGCTTTATGGAAGAATGGCCAGAAAAAAGCCAATGCTTAAAGAAAAAAATAAGCAAACACATTTGGTGTTTGCCAAAAGGCATGTGGGAGATTCCCCAAACATATGGAAGAAGGTACTCTAGTCAGATGAGACTAAAATTGAGCTTTTTGACCATCAAGGAAAACACTATGTCTGGTGCAAACCCAACACCTCTCATCACCCCGAGAATACCATCCCCACAGTGAAGCATGGTGGTGGCAGCATGATGCTGTGGGGATGTTTTTCATCGGCAGGGACTGGGAAACTGGTCAGAATTGAAAGAATGATGGATGGCGCTAAATACAGGGAAATTCTTGAGGGAAACCTGTTTCAATCTTTCAGAGATTTGAGACTGGGACGGAGGTTCACCTTCCAGCAGGACAATGACCCTAGCATACTGCTAAAGCAACACTCGAATAGTTTAAGGGGAAACATTTAAATGTCTTGGAGTGGCCTAGTCGAAGCCCACACCTCAATCCAATTAAGAATCTGTGGTATGACTTGAAGATTGCTGGACACCAGCGGAACCCATCCAACTTGAAAGAGCTGGAGCAGTTTTGCCTTGAAGAATGGGCAAAAATCCCAGTGGCTAGATGTGCCAAGCTTATAGAGACATATCCCAAGAGACTTGCAGCTGTAATTGTTGCAAAAGGTGGCTCTACAAAGTATTGCCTTTGGGGTGGTGAATAGTTATTCCGTTTTTTTGTCTTATTTCTTGTTTGTTTCTCAAGAAAAATGATTTTGCATCTTCAAAGTGGTAGGCATGTTGAGTAAATCCAATGATAAAACCCCCCAAAAAATCTGTTTTATTTCCAAGTTGTTAGGCAGCAAAATAGGAAAAATTCCAAAGGTGGTGAATAATTTCGCGAGCCACTGTAACTAGGAACCAACAGGAGATAAATAATGAATCAAAATGTTTCCGTTTGAGGGTGCACTCCTCCAAGTTGTTCTGCGACCCCACTTTGAGAAGAGGCTTTTTCAAAGAATTCAGGCCAATATCCATTGAAGCACATCGGAAAGCATCCCAGGAGTAACCTTTCTTTGGAGAGGAGGAACTGGAAGTCTATTAAAGGGTACAGAGCTTAAAAGCACCGGGCCTATAGTACACAGCCTCGATCACCACTACATACATCTCAGTACCAATAACATGCTTTCTATGACTTACATACACCATTCCATACTTTGCTGTTTACTTATATTATTTTGTTATAGTCAGGGGTGGGTTCAACTTGGACTTTTAAAATGGTGGACCTTATTATCCACATATCAAAGTATTCTTGGCATGTTAGTAATTGTAATGCTACTATTAGAGTACAGTGGTACACTGTAACGGAAAACTGTAATTTATATGGTAATTTGGGGTATTATCAACAATAAAATACCGTAACAGCATTATACTGCTGCATACTGTAAGTTATGGTGCATTGTGGGAAAATGTTGTTGGCGGGGAAAGAATTGGTATGTTTCGAATGGTACTTTAATTTTATCCCACAGAATACAGTACTATACTATATTTTTGACCACTGGTATTGTTGTTTCCCGGGCCATTAACATAATTTTGAGACACGTTTTGTAAGAGGKTATATTTGCTGCACCCCTTAGTAAGAGTGCTGTACCAATTTAACTGGTATGTGGTAGTAGTGCCCATCAAATTGAAATATATAGCGCACAGATTGGAGTGTCAACAAGTCTTAAACCTTTAATGGTTGATCATTTTGCCATGTCCTTTTGGTCTGTTTTGCCCTGTAGTCGCTGCCAGTTTAGAAGCCTTTGTTAAGGCCCCTAGAAGTGTGCTGTGATATGTAAACACATTACCTAGCAGCCAACCAACCTGCTTGCAACTCCAATCCCCTCAATTAATTTAATTAATTAATCCGTTCATTAATTCATTAGGATTACGGTAGCATTCACTTTTTAACAGTATAATTCAGTCAATTCTACGGTAATATACTGTGTCATAACACAGTACTCTATACATTTAAATTACATTAGGTATACTATATGAAATACAGTAACTTACTTGACAATGAGCTGCCTGTAAATTACTGTGAAATTCACGGCAACCCCTTTACAGTATGAATTATGCTGCAGCTGTTGTTAAGCAGTAATTCTGTCCAGCAGGTTCAGACACATGTCCGCCTCATCAACCGATCGCTGCCCACACCTGCCCGCCCGACTAGCATCACTACTCTGGACGGTTCTGACTTAGAATATGTGGACAACTACAAACACCTAGGTGTCTGGCTAGACTGTAAACTCTCCTTCCAGACTCATATTAAGCATCTCCAATCCAAAATGAAATCTAGAATTGGCTTCCTATTTCGCAACAAAGCCTCCTTCACTCACGCTGCCAAACATTCCCTCGTAAAACTGACTAAGAGCATGCATTTAGATCCTCGACTTCAGCGATGTCATTAACAAAATAACTTCCAACACTCTACTCAGCAAACTGGATGCAGTCTATCACAGTGCCATCCGTTTTGTCACCAAAGCCCCATATACCACCCACCACTGCGACCTGTATGCTCTCGTTGGCCCTCGCTCCATATTTGTCGCCAGACCCACTGGCTCCAGGTCATCTGTAAGTCTTTGCTAGGTAAACCTCTACTTTATCTCAACTCACTGGTCACCATAACAACACCCACCCGTAGCACGCGCTCCAGCAGGTATATCTCACTGGTCATCCCCAAAGCCAACACCTGCTTTGGCTGCCTTTCCTTCCAGTTCTCTGCTGCCAATGACTGGAACAATTTGCAAAAATCTCTGAAGTTGGAGACTTATATCTCCTTCACTAATTTTAAGCATCAGCTATCTGAGCAGCTCACTGATCGCTGCAGATGTACACAGCCCATCTGTAAATAGCCCATCCAACTACCTACCTCATCCCCATATTGTTTTTATTTACTTTTTTTGCTCTTTTGCACACCAGTATTTCTACTTGCACATCATCATCTGCACATCTATCACTCCAGTGTTAATTTGCTAAATTGTAATTACTTCGCTACTATGGCCTATTTATTGCCTTACCTCCTTACTCCATTTGCACACACTGTATATAGATGTTTCTATTGTTATTGACTGTACTTTTGTTTATCCCATGTGTAACTGTTTTTTGTCGCACTGCTTTGCTTTATCTTGGCCAGGTCGCAGTTGTAAATGAGAACTTGTTCTCAACTAGCCTCCTTGGTTAAATAAAGGTGAAATAAAAATAAAACATTTTTAAAAAGATTGTCTTATTGTCAGATAAGGACAAGCGTCACGTAGGAGTGATGCCACCTGTCAGAAGACAATTATGTCCTTCTGACAACCCCTTTAACCTTTACTTAATATCCATCCCGGATCCGGGATCCTCCTCATCAAAAAAGCTGACTAGCATAGCCTAGCCTAACGGGACAGGGATATCATATAATATAATTTTCATGAAATCACAAGTCCAATACAGCAAATGAAAGATAAACATCTTGTGAATCCAGCCATCATTTCCGATTTTTAAAATGTTTTACAGCGAAAACACAAGATGTATTTCTATTAGCTAACCACAATAGCCAAACACACAACCGCATATTTTCACCATGTTTCCACCGCATAGGTAGCTTTCACAAAACCAACAAAATAGAGATATAATTAGTCACTAACCAAGAAACAACTTCATCAGATGACAGTCTTATAACATGTTATACAATAGATTTATGTTTTGTTCGAAAAATGTGCATATTTGAGGTATAAATCATAGTTTTACATTGCAGCTACCATCACAAATAGCACCGAAGCAGCCAGAATAATTACAGAGAGCAACGTGAAATACATAAATACTCATCATAAAACATTTATGAAAAATACATGGTGTACAGCAAATGAAAGATAAACATCTTGTGAATCCAGCCAATATTTCTGATGTTTTAAGTGTTTTACAGCGAAAACTGTAGAATTAGAAAAATGTAGAATTATATTAGCTTACCACAATAGCCAAACACACAAACGCATTTATTCACCGCAAAGGTAGCTTTCGCAAAAACCAGCAAAAGATATACAATTAATCACTAACCTTTGGACAACTTCATCAGATGACAGTCTTATAACATCATGTTATACAATACACTTATGTTTTGTTCGAAAATGTGCATATTTAGCGCTGCAATCGTGGTTATACATTGTGAATATGTAGCAACATTTTCCCAGAATGTCCGGAGATATTTTGGACACTCACCTAATCTGACCAAAGAACTCATCATAAACTTTACATAAAAATACTTGTGGTATGGCAAATGAAAGATACACTGGTTCTTAATGCAACCGCTGTGTTAGATTTTTAAAAATAACTTTACCATAACATACAGCTTTCGTTATTGTGAGACAGCACTCACCAACACGGCGGAGAATAGGAGTCAATATTTTACACAGAAATACGAAATAACATCATACATTTTTTCTTACTTTTGCTGAGCTTCCATCAGAATGTTGTACAAGGAGTCCTTGGTCCAGAATAAATCGTTGTTTGGTTTTAGAATGTCCATTTCTTCTGTCGAATTCGCGCCACAATGCTAGCCAAGGTTACTAACATTCCCATCCTCTCTTGGCGCAAAGAACGGAAAACTCCAAATGTCCCAATAAACGTTGAATAAACTGATAAAACTCGGTTGAAAAAACCTACTTTATGATGTTATTATCAAATGTATCAAATAAAATCAGAGCCGGAGATATTCGCCGTGTATACCGACCGCTTTTCAGAAGACAATGTGGAGCTCCTTCGCGCGCCTTGGAAAACTGACAAAATGGCTGACCTGTCACTCCAAAAGCTCTTGTTCGACCTCAGATCAAGCTAGACACCCCATTCCACCTTCCACTGCCTGTTGACATCTAGTGGAAGGCGTATGAAGTGCATGCATATCGATAAATATAAGGCAATTGAATAGGCAGGCCCTGAAACAGAGCCTCGTTTTCAGATTTTTCACTTCCTGTATGGAAGTTTGCTGCAAAATGAGTTCTGTTTTACTCACAGATATAATTCAAACAGTTTTAGAAACTTGAGTGTTTTCTATCCAATAGTAATAATAATATGCATATTGTATGATCTAGAATAGAGTACGAGGCCGTTTAAATTGGGCACGATTTTTTCCAAAGTGAAAACAGCGCCCCCCTATTGACAAGAAGTTTTAAGCCCCGTTTCCATTGGCATTTTGAAGTCAACCCAAGTTGGGCTGGACTTGGTGGGCTAGCTTAAATTGCATTTCCAATGCCTCCAGAAATGATAAATGATGTCATGTTGCTAGGTAGCCAATATGTGACTGTGCAGCTGGCTTAGCTAATGTTGCTAGCTAGCAAGATGTTGAAGAATTTAATTCACTCTCACCATGCTGTGACTAACGTTACCCCATACTTGTGCCAGCCAGACTCAGAGCCATGTATTTAGCTTGGTTACGTTAGCTAGCTAGCTGAAGGTTAGCGTTGTTGCTAGCATAGCCGGCTAGCTAGCTAGTTTAATTCGTACCTTGCTTGCCATGGCATTGGCCATTAGCTAGCTAGCTAGTCAATCAAACAAAATTACAAGTTTAATATGTTATTGCTAGCTAGCTAGCTTTCAATATGACCTGGCCAAAGATTTTTTATAACTAAACCAAGATAGACCACAGCCCATAATTTCAAATGTGAACAAATTAGTCATAGTGGGCAGAACTAGCAAGGAGGTGGGCAGAGCCAAGCACGAGCTAGCGAGATCCTATTGGCACGTTCTAACATGCATTCGCATATTTCTGTTAGGGAAGGCTTACTCTGTGAAGTGCACATGTGCAATAACTCAATTCGTCTTTGCACTACTTATGAACAACGCATAAAAAAAAAAAACTTTGGCAAAAGGTAAAATCTACAAAAGTTAGTCCACTCTGTTCGTAACATATTCTGGTTTTGGGAACAGAAAATTGTATGTTTAATCGCTGAGAAAATTTGCAGAATGTCGGCCAAAATGCATCTCGTTCCATCTTCTACCACTGCCAGCCACTGGTCTCTTCCTCTCACAACCATATTTTGCAGCTTCACATTTATACATTCAGTGAAATATCTATCTCATTGCTCTGTCTGTGACCTGGCCAGTTAAAATTCCTGCTAGCTCACGTTAGTAACCATCTATCTTATGTAACCATACCAAAAATAACATATTATACTAATTTGAGTGTCCCGGATTTACATTTACTGTCACGCCCTGACCTTAAAGAACCTTTTTATGTCTCTATTTGGTTTGGTCAGGGTGTGATTTGGGGTGGGCATTCTATGTTTTTGTTTTCTATGATTTTGTATTTCTATGTTTTGGCCGGGTATGGTTCTCAATCAGGGACAGCTGTCTATCGTTGTCTCTGATTGGGAACCATACTTAGGTAGCCCTTTTCCCTCCTTTCAGGGTGGGAAGTTGTCTTTGTTTGTGGCACTATAGCCTTAAGCTTCACGGTCGTTTTTGTATTGTTTATTGTTTTTGTCGGCGTCATCTTAAATTAAAGGAATATGTACGCTCACCGCGCTGCGCTTTGGTCTAGTTCTTTCGACGGCCGTGACATTTACTATGTTACGTTTAGTCTATGAGACCAGGCTGATATTTCATGGAGAACAAGGCAGCTTAGTTTCTGTGGTGTGACAATAAGCACTTATCTTCTGTGTGCTCACTGAACTACAGTATACTGTAGCCATAGTGGACACAGATGCCACCTCTCCTAAAGGTATTTGGCTGCACAGTTGGGAAGCAGAACAACAGTCAGATGCATTATTGTATTGGTATAATGAATGTAAGATTCTGTAAGGATCAAAACGTAACAGATACAAGTTTCAGGTTCACAGAGTTTGTCCCAATGTTTAGTCGCAGTGAAGTTACTTGTTTGTGGATATATTTGTTAATTTAATTGTTAATTTAATTGGCCTAGGAAATGGTTTTTGTGTGTGTCTGTGCATGTGTGTGTGTGTGTGTGCGAGTTTGTGTGTGTATGTATTGAGCGGGACCAGAGTATGTGAGCGGAGCGGAGCTGGAGTGGAGCAAATAGCGGAACTGGAGGATGAAGTGAGATTCCCAATGGCTGGAGCGTCCGCCTTCTCACCCACTCCAATTTCGCTCCAGTAGCGTTCCAAGTATTTCTCTAGTAGCGCTCACTTCACAAGCTCAGGGCATACCTGCCCCAGCATGCATTTGTAGTCTACTTGTGTACTGCTATAGCCCCTTGCTTAAGCTTCTGTCATGGAGTTCGCTAAATATCAAGCTAAGTGAAATCCATGGGCACTTGGATCATTCAGAGCTACTGTTATGGTCTCATTAAAACTAGCATGGCTTTATAAGTTATACAGTAATGAAGAAATCTGAAGAAGCATTCTGCCTTGTCCCTGCCATCGTGCACACAATTATATGGTCATCCAGCTGAAAGTGTTCACTCACCTATGTCACCAATATTGGAGCTTTATCTGGCCTATCAGACCACACTACTAGTTGATGGACAGAGATTCACATAGGAAACTAAAAGTGTTAGAGCAAGACACGAGTCAATTCCAAAACAACTTTGAGTTTATTGATAAATTCTCTAATTTACATTCTGATCTTTAGAAAATCTAGAAAAGAGTAAAAAGTATCCATTTCAAAAGGATTGAGAATGCCCTATTATCAGGAATCATCTCAAATCTATAGTTCTGAGTTAAAGTGGTAGCGTTACGTCACACAAGCAGCACACATCTGATTCACAGCATCATTCCCATTCCAACGGCTGCAGAGACCAGACCCGGCTCCCCCTTACACAATCAAATCAAATCAAATCAAATTTATTTATATAGCCCTTCTTACATCAGCTGATATCTCAAAGTGCTGTACAGAAACCCAGCCTAAAACCCCAAACAGCAAGCAATGCAGGTGTAGAAGCACGGTGGCTAGGATAAACTCCCTAGAAAGGCCAAAACCTAGGAAGAAACCTAGAGAGGAACCAGGCTAGGAGGGGTGGCCAGTCGACGAGGGGAGAGGATGCAGAGTGATACAGAGCACACCTTGGCCATTATTTCACATGAAGGAGAATTACTGGAGTGTCTCATCTCAGCCATGAGAGAGAGGGAGAACAGAGGGCATACAGTAGGACATATTTTATTCATCTCACTGGTAAGTGCAGTCACAGTGAAGGGAGGAGGCTGCAGGTCCACTCCTCTAGACTAGAGGTTTTATACTGAGAGACTGAGAGACTGGCCGTCACATTAACAACATCACAGTCCTCTCTACTGTACAGACCATCTCTAAGAAAGCACTAGTCTATAACTGTCAATAACTGTCAATAGCAACATTGCGATGGGGGCAGCTGAATACACAGCTTTCATGTAGAACCCTGATCCACCTCTCTTCTCAGACATAGCATATGGTCGCAGTAAAAAGTTAGTGCTTATTGATACTGTAATAGAACGAGCGAAGACAGTCAGGTCTCTTTGGAGAGGATACACACGCACACACTTCCAAGCCCATACACACACACGCACACACACACACTTCCAAGCACACACACACTTACACGCACGCACACACACACACCACACATATCCAGCACATCCGCACGCACGCACGCACGCACTCACTCACACGCACATACACACACACACACACACGCCCGCATGCACGCCACACACACACCATATAAACACACAACACACACGCACGCACACGCACGCACCACACCACACACAACACACCCACAACACACCACCACACACACACACACACACACACACACACACACACACACACACACACACACACACACACACACACACACACCACACACACACACACACACAACACACACCAACAAACACAACACCACAACACACAGGTCTACTCCTTCTCTCTGAAAGCCGTTGCTTTGCTGTTGCTGCCCCCTACTGTTCTATTATAGTAATGGCAATGGAGGCAATGTTATGAGCTGTTATGAAACCACAAATAAAGTTTTTTTCAATCACTTTGGCACATTTTTCAGATGTGGTATATTTTCAAAACTCTGACTACAAAACTCTAAACTGAAAACAAATGTAAAGCCCCCTATCTTATGTTCAGAATCTTTGATTGTGCAAAAAAATACATTAATTCATTCACCATTTTATCCAATAGCAAGAAATACAACATACACATTTCAAAACTGTTCTCTTTGAAGTGCTGAAAAGAAAGAATAGTACATGGTAATATCATTTTCCATACAGTATTTGACTATAACTTGCAATTTATTTGATATAATTTCTATCCAATGGCAGATTGTGAGCATGTTGAGAAATACTGTTTAACAGTCTAATAGTTTCATTATCCTTATATAGTACACACTTAGGACAAATCATCAGAAATAGGAGTATTGTAAAGCAGCTGGCTACTGTAAAAACGTAGCACGGTAAAGTATGCCAAATCACCTTTTTTTAATTGACTTSTCAACTGATAAGGTATCTCCTGTCTTTCTGCTTGAAATTCATCTGCTTACAGTGTATCAATGGAATTCAGATGAGTGGAATATATTCTTATATACAACCCACGTATTTCAGCAGTGCATTGTACACTACACTATAATTCCAAATAGTAGCACAAAGCACAAAGACTGTTTCCACTTTGTCCACACTGGCTGATGGAGAATGATGAAGTATTTACAGCCACATCCATATATGATTTGTTTTTACCTTCCAACATAAATTGATGTCAAATTCATACATTTATGAGATACAAATGTAGAAATGTACAGTGTTCAGCAGTTTTAGAACTACATATGTTAACAAGGCACTACATCATTTTGGTTCAGTAGTTATCAGTTTTGAGCAATTTGATTAAGTGATAGTTAATTGTGTTTTTAAGAAATTACAAGAAAACCATAGTGAAGTGAAGTGAATATTGCATTTTGAAAAGCAGATACTTAGATTGAATATGTATTCAAATTGAATGAGTGATTTGGTGCAGTGAACAAGTGTGAATTAGTTGGTTGTACTCAGTCAATTGAAAATGTGTTTAGTTTTGAAACATGAGCCATGCTTAGAGTTGTGAAAATGTACCACATTGCAGGTGTAGAAGCACAGTGGAAAAAACTCCAATATGGTTCCATGCTGTAGATAAAAAGGCAACAAAAAGGAATTAAATTACAAAGTGCAAAATACATTTATTTTTTGAGAGCATACATTTCAAAACAGGCACGTTCTGTATTTTCTGTCATTTAATTTCTTAGACATAAATTGTGAGAAAAAAAATTGAATACAATAATCACAGAAGTCAGTTTTGCCATTGCTTCGTAGTTTACACCTGGCCAGGAACCACAAACTGTACAATACTTGTGTAAAATGTGCTACATGTGTCACATTAATCAGTGTTGGTATAACCTAGGGAGTACTTGATAATACAGATTGTGACATACAGTATACAGCAGACTGTATACTTACAGTGTGAGTGTAGATGTATGTAGATTTAGATTTAGAGTTAGTTTGGATGATATTAGTCTTAATGACAGGGCTTGGCGTCTACGACAGGCTCACAGCGGTCCACCACGGCCCGGATCTCTCCGATCTGAACCGCATTGTACACCCCAGAGATAGAGGTCCACTGGGTCTCTCCGTGCCATATGTACGGCTCAGCCTGGCTGTGAAGGGAATGTCTGCAGTGATCTTGCGGCCTTCCATGTACACGGTACAGGAGTGGTTGGGTGGCACGTTGAGCTCCACAGACACAGAGTGACTGTGGGCTTCCACCATAGTGGTGCCCCTGTTGAACTGTAGGGTCTTCTCCGCACTGAACTCCACCCTTCCGGAGCCAGTCAGGGGGTATCTTGGCTGTGATGCCCGTGGTGATGCCCAGCATGGTGGTACGTCCGATGTTCCAGGTGCTCTCCACCTCCGACGTTTTGGAGATGGTCACCGTCTTCACCACCATCTGGCACTCGTTGTTGGTGATGCCGGAAATGCGCATGTTCTCTGGGGAGTAGTGGAATACTTCCACCTCATCGATGCCGTACTTGACGTGGGAGATGTGCTGGCTGTAGGCGTCCCTGTTGATGGTCAGGACCTGGTAGCTCTTGTACCAGCACTCATCACCCTCCCAGGGCAGGAACAAGGCCTCGAACTGAGGGACCACCTCCCCAAGCCATACTTGTTCTTCTCCACGTAGTTGCCCACTCCGGAGCACGTTCTGACTGAGTCTTTGGGCACCGAGCCATGTGAGTCCTCTTTTCACTCCACATATTCAAAGTGGTCCCTGTTGGTCAGGATCTCGAAAGTAGTACTCTCTGTCACCGTAGGGGTATTGGCAGTAAGGCCCCTTGTGTAGAAGCCGGCTTCGCAGTTATATTTGCAGATGTAGTCTGTGCGTTCGGTGAGGAGAGAACCATTCCAGCTCAGCCACTGCAAGTTGAGATATATAAAAAAATATTTAACATTTATTTAACTAGGCAAGTCAGTTAAGAACAAATTCTTATTTACAATGACAGCCTAGGAACAGTGGGTCAACGGCCTTGTTTACAACTGATTTTGACCTTGTCAGCTCGGGATTTCGATCTAGCAACCTTTCAGTTCCTGGTCCAACACCTTAATAGGCTACCTGCCACCCACTGACATTGTCCCCGAACATGAATGGAGCAGGATTCTGTTCGTCCTCAAACTCAGGAGGGGTCAGTGGGCCCTGGACTGGACCTATACTGTTCAGTGGGGGGACCCTACCTTCCAGTACTGGATTCAAGAGGGACACTAGAAGACAGAATAAAACAGTGTCACAATATGCACCTACTTTTGTTGCGTTGAAACAACTTGCATTGAATGACCTTTTGAATGTTTTCTGTTTTCCTTTCTAAGAGGTCAAAAGCAGGGATTGACTGAATAAAAGGAGTATATCAAATTAGAGAAGTATACAAATGTATTTTAATTTACCCTTCCTTCTCAGGGAGCTCTTCACTACAGTATGTCCCGAAGGCTGCGTGGAGGGGGGTCTGCAGCCTGGGCACAGGACTGTCCCAGGTGCAGCAGTGAGACGACCACCAAGACCGGCAGCTTCATCTGAGGAAGACCAGGGAAAGGAGGAATATTAGGAAACATTCAAGGACTATAGTTATAACTATAAAGTTACACAAATTCACATTAACTCAACATGACATTGCTGTCAAACTCCCATTCCTTATTGTTTCTGCCAGTTTTGATGTAGGCTCCATTGAACAGCAACATACTGTATCATTTCAGATAGTGAAATAGTGCCCTAAATGTACACACACTCACAGTGTTCCCCCAGGGAGCAGTGAACCTGTTGGTTCTCCAGGCTTATATAGCTCCTTTATGACACTCATAAATTACAACACTCACTCTAACTCTCTCAGGGCTGTCATGGACTGGCATGGTAGAAGAAAGAGGAGGAATGTGGAGATGTCACGTTCTCTTCTTTTCAGTTGTATTATTGTTTCATTATTATAATCATCTGAAATGTAAGCCAGTCTTTCTCTCTCTTTTATGCGTTCTCTCTCTATCTCTCTCTCGCTGTCTCTCTCCCTCTGTCTCTGTCTCTCTCTCTCTCTCGTCCTTGACAGTCAACATCCCACTATGACAATCTACACGATGACAAAATAATGCACATTGGACATAGTTGAGAAGCTTCTTGTTGTTGTGCATCCCATCATCTTACCAGTAGGGAACAACTGATATATTGAAGATAAGATGAGGATTATTAACCTGATTAAGCAAACAGAGTGATAACAGAGATAAAAAGCATATTCTATCAATGTAAAGACCTTTAAACTGTCTGTCCTATTTTATTATCTGCAGAGGAACATTGAGTCTTTTCAATCTACCATGATAAAGGAATTTATAATAGCTATCTGTTCAAGGACTTATAGAGATGGCCTTGACCCTTGTGATCATCAGTAGGTTTTACCAATCAGAGAAATTCCACGTTTTTGGCCTTCATCCGGACAGGGTCAACAATATTATCTCTGTGTTGCTGCGAGGTAATAGTTATTGTGATAATGGCAATAGTCTCTGAAATAATCGATAATGGAGGACTCTAAAGGATATTACCACTGTGTTCTTTGTCTTTGCTTACCAATAACAACCTCACTTCCATCACAATACCAAAGCCTTTCTTATGCAATGTGATTTTGTTCTTAGACATTGTACGTGATTCCCGGTAGATCCTGTCCAGTGATATAAAAGCTCATATTGACTTCTGTAATGGGGTAGAAAGGTATCATCTCAATCATTACTTACACAACCACTGCAAGAGCACCAAAACTACATAGTCAAATTATTATTATCATCATCGGCGATCACTCGAGTCGAGTATGACTGTCCTCAATGGGGTCTTCTATTTGTGGGTCTTCAGATGGCTGTAGAGGCCGATCCGGCAGACACATATGTTGGTGCAGTGTGGGTAGGGGTGACTGGTGGTTGGGCCTTTTTGGTGTTGTCTCTCCTTGCGTAGCTGCCCCTTGTCCTTTGTGGCACGTTGGAGATCTGTTTTGTGTTGACCAGCTCCCTCTTGAATGTTTTTTCTCTAGTTGTATCTGTTTAGTGCAGTGTCCTTCACTTTACTTTTTGAATCACTAAACAATAAGCACTGTACACCAAAAGTAATGGGGCGGAAGCAGCAGCAGAGGACTCTTATATAGCAGAGTACTAGACCAATGGGCATCGGGCCACTCACTGTAGCGCTGGCTACTTTATTGGGGGTAATTATCCTGCAGGGAGGTTTAAAACGTAGCAAGGGGCTGCAGATCACACCACTGGAGGAGGAACCTGTCAAGGTAAAACAGCTTCTTTGCATCAACCTATGTGTATAAAATGTTCTATTGCTGTTAGCTCTGTGCTGAATACTAATATCAGGATTTACTGTATTGTGCATCTGCTTCATGGAATCAATGCCATTTCAAATGTTGGATCTTTTACTAAGCTGGAGAGGCAGTTTTTGTGTGATTTCAGAAGCCAATTCTCTTTAGTAAATGATAGGCAAGACCTACAAATGAGCATCTTAATGTATTCAGTCCATCAGCAATATACTGAAGTATATTCAATGAAGTGTCTGAAATGCTGTAGATGGGGGACGCATGGATATTTATATGGAAATGCCAGCAACAAGGAACACTGAGCATTTTCCAGATTGAAGGTGGTGAATGTTAAAAATACACAGGGTAGCACTCTGCTAATGTCATCTGAGATAGGTAAACTGATGTGTGTGTGTGTGTGTGTGTGTGTGTGTGTGTGTGTGTGTGTGTGTGTGTGTGTGTGTGTGTGTGTGTGTGTGTGTGTGTGTTTGTTGCTAGATGAGGCTGACTTTCCTGGTCATCCTGGCAGTGCTGCAGCTCTGCAGCCCAGTCTTCCTCTCTGACCCCCTGCTCTACACCTCTCAGCTGGAGGAGGGGCAGGATGCACCCAGCAGTGAGTCTGATTATATTACACCAGAGGAGGCTGAGGGGAGGAGCTATAGGAGGACAGTCTCAGTTTAATAGCTGGAATGGAATAAATGGAATGGTATCAAACATTTGGAAACTACATGTTAGACTCTGTTCCATTAATTCCATTCCAGCCATTACATTGAGCTCGTTCTGCTATAGCGCCTCCCACCATTCTCCCCTGTATTACAGCCTATTACACAAACACGTTGATCAAAAACCTTCAACTGGGTCTCAGAGTGTAAACATTTTGTCTGAATATTCTCTACCAAACTAAAGAATTGTATTTATTTGATTTATTTAACCTTTATTTTATCAGGGAGTCATACTAAGACCAAGGTCTATTTTACAGATGAGCTCTGAATTACATTACAGAAAATACACACATTACAGAAAATACACACATCAATATAAATACAAAATGCATCAATATAAATACAAAATATAAATACAAAAGAGGCACCAAAACATCAAATTTAAGAACGTGTTGAAGATTGTTCCACAAATAAGGTGCAAGAAAACTAATAGCTGATTTATCTAACTCAGTAGAGACCAAAGACATTTCCAGAGTTAACCATCCCTGAGACCGGGCGTGATAACTCGTATGTCTAAAGTTAAGTAAAGATGTTCTGTACAGTGGGACTTTTTGTAAAAGGGCTTTATAAATGAAAACATAGCAATGTATCAACCTACGTGACATCAAAGAGGACCAACCATCTTTCTGGTAGAGAATGCAGTAATGACTTCAAAAATTGTCGCTCGTAATAAAGCTCAGTGGGCTATGCTAAACTGCATCTAATGGCTTTAATGAAGTTGCAGTTACGCTCAAATAGATAATGTTGCCACAGTCTATGACCGATAGGAATGTCGACTGAATAATCTGCTTTCTACTATTCAGCGAGAGGCAGGACCTTTTTCTCTAGAAGCCCATTTTTACTCTCAGCTTCTTAACTAACTCATCAATAATGAGTGAATGAATCCAAATACGTTAGATTTCAACTCCACAAAAGATACTCCATTGCAACCAATGACATTTGCTTTCTGTACCTCATCACAGAGCCCTGGCTCAACCCTCTGCTGGAAGATGTGGTCCCTGATCTGGACATCCATAGTTCATCCACACTGACAGAGACCTCAGATCTAGAGCCCCAGTTTCTCGATTCCCTGTTTATGTATGGAGAGAACGCCAACCTTAAATGGGTAAAATGGGAAGGGTCCCTCCCTAATGGTGCTGTGGGCATCTACAACGGTTACACCGAACGACATGACTACATCTGCAAAGTCAACTGCGAATCTGGCTTCTATACCGCAAGCAAAGGCAGTTTCTGCCAGTACCCCTACGCTGACAAGGAGCATTCATCCTCCAAGTTCGAAGTCCTGGTCAATGTGGACAACTTTGAGTTTGTGGAGTGGATCGAGGAGGAATACGGTGCTGTTCCCCAACATGCTGTCAAGACCTGCCAAGGTGTTGAGATATACGTTGGCAAGAACAAATACGGTCTGGGAAAGGTTGTGACCCAACATAAAGCCTTCTTCCTGCCTTGGGAGGGCGATGAGTACTGGTACAAGAGATACCAGGTCCTGGCCATCAACAGGGACACCTACAGCCAGCACATCTCTCACGTGGAGTACGCCATCGACCAGATCGAGCTGTTCAACCACCCTCCTGAGGCCATGCAGTTTGTCAGGGTCACCAACCTGGAGTGCAGCAGTGTGGAGAAGAAGGTCTTGCTGGAGAAGACCAGCACTGTGGAGAAGACCTGGGACATCGGCAGGGAGAGCCGCAACAGCTCCACCACCATGACGGCCAAGGTGCCCATTATCAGCCCAGGCACTGTGGACTTCACCAAGGAGCAGACGGTGAGCTTCTCAGAGGGAACCACCATGGTGGAGTCTATCAGCCACTCCATCTCTGTGGAGCTGCTGGTCCCTCCCAACCACTCCTGTGCCGTGCAGATGGAGGGCAGGAAGATGACCGCCGACATCCCCTTCACGGGTAGGCTGAGCCGGACCTACCATAACGGAGACACCCACTGGACCACCATCACAGGGACTTATGATGGTGTGAAGGTGGGGGAGATCAATGCTGTGGTGGAGAGATGCCAGCCTGTCCCTGATGCCATACCCTGCTACCTCGTTGAGACAGACCCCTGAGACAGAAGAACTCTAGATGTGAGAACTTTAAACTCCAATGTGCACGTGGTCTATCCCTCCAGACACAACCTGAACAAATTATAACCCTTGTGTCACAATACCTTTTCATCAATAAACTGATATAACTCCATATTCAGATAAAAGAGCCAGTCAATTTAGTTTTGTGATCAAGAAAAGCATTTTCCAGACAAAAAATATGATTTTGGTGCAACATTTGGTTGAACTTTTCTTGATTTACCTCATGTACTACTGTAGGCTGCATGCACATATAGTCGTATCATCATCATCATCATCATTTGTTTCAATGGTCTAGAAGTGAAATATAATTCCAATACATAAAGTTACACAAGGCTGAAAGGTAAAAAATCACTATTACACTGTTCATTTTCTATGAGCGTGTAGGCGTGTATACGTGCATTTATAAACCTCCTAGCTAGGTGGCGGTACGCTTAAAAAGACCAGACGTTGGTCACAATAAACCCTCTCACTTTTCTGGCCACCAGTCTCTTTGACTAATGTCGAAGTTGCATGGCAGGTCTAGTTCAGTAACAGATTTACTCTTTTCCAACGTTTCTTATTTTGTTTTCACAATTGTATTGATAAATCCAAAGCTATAAACATTTCAAATAGGTTTGTTTATAACTGAAGTGAAATGTCAGGAGTACATGATTTAATCTGAGATGTTGATGGTCACAGACAGTAGGCTATTGATACAACAATGAAGTTATGAAGATTAAAGTGTTTATGACGTTCCCTTTTTTGCACTCATGAGACACGTCACTGTTGCTGGTAAACTTTGGTATTGTGTGTCACAGTTTTTCAAGACGCTGTTGAACTTTGTTACAATGAGACGACTTTTATCGAAACTGATAAACCGAGCGTTGCTGACTGAACCCTTTGCACCAGTAATGGACATTGGAGCAGGAGTCCACACAAATGCTCGTCGGAGGCTGGTAAGTGAAATATTCAAGAAAGACATTGCTGCACAAATGTCTTCTGGTCTGGTGCACTGCAACCACTTGTCTTGCTCACAGAGTTTGATGTGTAATAATCGTAGGCCTACTACTAGTTACAATGTTGCTGTTGGCATAGCAGCCCATCACTACAATAGAATAATGTAACAATGCTCGTAACGTGGTAGGCGACAATGTAGTACCACAGCGGACAGTGTGTCAGTAGGGCGCATCAGATTCTGTACATGATGTTGTTCACAGTAGCCTACAGTTTTGCAAACATCGCATTAGTAACTGTTAACAAAATATTTGCTAAAATTATTATTACAATTTATCTAAATGGAAATTAAATGTAGTGGCTTACCTAGTCAAAAGATGTACTATTATTTCATAATCTGATGCAGCACTACATCACTCTCCTTCTTGGTCAAATAGCCCTTACACAGCCTGGAGGTGGGTTTTGGGTCATTGTCCTGTTGAAAAACAAATGATAGTCCCACTAAGCACAAACCAGATGGGATGGCGTATCGCTGCAGAATGCTGTGATAGCCATGCTGGATAAGTGTGCCTTGAATTCTAAATAAATCACAGACAGTGTCACCAGCAAAGCACCCCCACACCATCACACCTCCTCCATGCTTCACGGTGGGACCTACACATGCGGAGATCATCCGTTCACCTACTATGCATCTCACAAAGACACTGGTTGGAACCAAAAATCTCAAATTTGGACTCATCAGACCAAAGGACAGATTTCCACCAGATTAATGTCCATTGCTCGTGTTTCTTGGCCCAAGCAAGTCTCTTATTATTATTGGTGTCATTTAGTAGTAGTTTCTTTGCAGCAATTCAACAATGAAGGCCTGATTCACGTACTCTCCTTTGAAATACTCATAATTAATTGCACCCACATAGTGTCCCAGGTCTAGATCCTGAGAGGAACAATAAACAAAAAGCAGTGGAACTGGCTTCGAGGTCCAGAGTTGAGTTTGAGAAAACTGGGCTATATTTTGTAATGACTAGACTAGTTAAATCCCTGAGTGATTATTTTTTTCTACCAGGGTTTATTGGGTTGGCCAAAGAAACAGAACACTGTTTCTATTTTAAAGTAAATAGATCATGTCAATGCCATTATGACATCCTTTTTGGTCCCCAGGCAAAGCCTATAAAAGCGCGGGTCCAGCCACTCAGTGGGTATAACAATAATCATGGCCAGATGTAGACAATCCACCTCTCGCCCAGTCCACAGGAGGTGTAGAGCCACTCTGGCTGTGAGGCGCTGTAGGTGAGTTGGCAAGAGGAGACGTTAGGTACCAAAATGTGCACCCAGGGGGGGCCCCAGGGCTGAGTTGGGTTTAGCTTACTAGCTATCACCTCCCTAGGTACAGAGCCTTGTTATCAGATCTTCAACCAAAACCTAATATTAGATATAGGTAACCTGAATTTACAAATAACAAAAAAATATATACTTGTTTATTTAATTAACAAAGTTATGCAACACCCAATTCCACTGTGTGAAAAAGTTTTTTATTTTTTATATTTAACTAGGCAAGTCAGTTAAGAACATTAAGAACAAATTCTTCTTTACAATGACGGCCTAGGAACAGTGGGTTAACTGCCTTGTTCAGGAGCAGAACGACAGATTTTTACCTTGTCAGCTCGGGGATACGATCTAGTAACCTTTCGGTTACTGGCCCAACGCTCTAACCACTAGGCTACCTGTCGCCCCTGTGTGAAAAAGTAATTTCCCCCTTACACTCAATAACTGGTTGTGCCACCTTCAGCTGCAGGTTAGGGCTCTGTGCAGACCAGTCAGGTTCTTCCACACCGATCTCAACAAACCATTTCTGTATGGACCTCGCTTTGTGCACCGGGGAATTGTCAAGCTGAAACAGGAAAGGGCCTTCCCCAAACTGTTGCCACAAAGTTGGAAGCACAGAATTGTCTAGAATGTCATTCATTGTATGCTGTAGCACTAAGATTTCCCTTCACTGGAACTAAGGGGCCTAGCCCAAACCATGAAAAACAGCCCCAGACCAATATTCCTCCTCCACCAAACTTTACAGTTGGCACTATGCATTGAGGCAGTTAGCGTTCTCCTGGCATCCGCCAAAGCCAGATTGGTCCGTCGAACTGCAAGATGGTGAAGCGTGATTCATTACTCCAGAGAACGTGTTTTCACTGCTCCAGAGTTCAATGGCTGCGAGCTTTACACCACTCCAGCCGACGCTTGGCATTGCACATTGTGATCTTAGGCTTGTGTGCGGCTGCTTGGCCATGGAAACCCATTTCATGAAGCTCCCGACTAACAGTTCTTGTGCTGATGTTGCTTCGAGAGGCAGTTTGGAACTCGGTAGTGAGTGTTGCAACTGAGGACAGACGATTTTTACACGCTATGCGCTTTAGCACTCAGTGGTCCCSTTCTGTGAGCTTGTGTGGCTACTACTTCGTGGCTGAACCGCTGTAGCTCCTATACATTTCCACTTCACAATAACAGCACTTACAGTTGACCGGAGCAGCTCTAGCAGGGCAGAAATTTGTTGAACTGACTAGTTGGAAAGGTGGCATCCTATGACTGTGCCACAATGAGTCACTGAGCTCTTCAGTAAGGCCATTCTACTGCCAATGTTTGTCTATGGTGATTGCATGGCTGTGTGCTCGATTTTATACATCTGTCCACATACTTTTGTATATATAGTGTATTTGACAGCCTCCACTCTTCTGGGAAGGCTTTCCACTAGATGTTGTAACATTGCTGCAGGGACTTGCTTCCATTCAGCCACAAGAGCATTAGCACTGATGTTGGGCAATTAGGCCTGGCTCGCAGTCGGCGTTCAGATCTTGCTACCGCACGGCAATCGGTACTGGAGCGCCAAGTCTGGGTCCAAGAGGCTTCTAAACAGCTTCTACCCCCAAGCCATAAGACTCCTGAACAGCTAATCAAATGGCTATCAGACTATTTGCATTGCCCCCACCCCCCCCCCCCCTCTACGCTGCTGCTGCTCTTTATTATTATCTATGCATAGCCACTTTAATAACTCTACCTACATGTACATAATTACCTCGACACCGGTGCCCCCGCACATTGACTCTGTACCGGTATCCCCTGTATATAGCCCAGCTATTGTTATTTACTGCTGCTCCTTAGTTATTTGTTTTTCTTATCTCCTACTTTTTTTTGATATTTTCTTAAAACTGCATTGTTGGTCAAGGGCTTGTAAGTAAGCATTTCACTGTAAGGTCTACTTAGACCTGTTGTATTCGGGGCATGTGACAGGATGTTTTATTATTGTGAGTTAATACCCTCATATCAGGTCAAATGTGTGGCTAAATGTACACAAATCAGTCCATTCTTGTGGGAGCAGATGACTGTACTCTCCAGTGGCGTTTAGAGAAATATAATATGCAAAGATGGAAAATAAGTATTTCTTGTCCTTGTGCAGATTGTGGGACTGGGCAACCCTGGAATGAACGGTTCGCGCCACAGTGTGGGCATGGCTGTGCTGGAAGCACTTGCTGCCCGGCTGAGGTTAGCTGATAGCTGGCATGGCGATAGGCACGTTTCCGGTGAGGTCATCGTATCTGACATCCAGGACACCCAAATTGTGCTTCTCCGACCACGACTACTGATGAACACAAACGGTGTATCCGTGGCCAAAGCAGGTGAGGATTCTTGTGTCTTCTTGATGTCTTTTGACATTTTATGAATTTTCAGTTTTGACTGTCAGAGGAATTATGACAAAGTGAGCTATTCCTACTGTAAATTAATTGTTCATGATATTGTTTTGTTTTAATGACCTTGAATCAAGCGGTCAAATACAGCATCAAGCCTGAGCACATCCTCCTGGTTCATGACGACTTGGACAAGGCCCTTGGGAAGCTTGCTATGAAACAAGGAGGGAGCGCCAGGTGAGTTGATTCCCTGCCAGTTATCGGCATTACTAATGATGCTATCTGACAACAATGTGATCCTCCCAACTTTGTGCTCCTTCTATATGTTGTTGATTGACAGGGGTCACAATGGTGTGCGGTCCTGTGTTGAGTGTCTGCAGACAGATGTAAGTAGCATTCCACACAGACAAATACTCTCCCTTCCCACATTAGGAGGAATTGAGCGATGACGAGATGAGAGATGACGTTTCCCTTTGACAAATTTGGGGAAAGTGTTAGACAGTCCAGAGAAATGTCATGTTTGTCAAAGGGAACTGGTGTCTGGGGGGGGTGTAAGAGCAGGGTAAAAATACACATTTATTTCTCAAGATAGACAAAGTACTATTCTATCTTGTGCCCTCCAGGTGATGCCCAGACTGCGTGTTGGGATTGGCAGACCATCGGGTAAAACATTAGTGGACCGGCATGTTCTGGGGCGCTTCTCTCAGGAGGAGAAGAAAATTCTCAGCAGGGTTCTAGAACAGAGTGTGGACATTCTCCTCTCCCAGCTCACTGACAAGGAGGATGTGCAGTCCCCACTGTTGCCACCAGGAGGCAGACCGGCATTACAGACTGGGAAACAGAGGGTTTGCTCAATTTCTCCAGCAAAGGACACAACCTGCCAGACATGAGACTGACAGAGCCAGTGAAGCTATAACTGCACTCTTGGATAGTAGCTTTGCTGCTGCTGCTAAAACAAAGCTGCCTCTTACAGAAACATGAAAGTGTGAACATGTTTTTATTTATTGGGACTTTATGTATGCATTTTTTGTTTTTTTGGCCTACTCTACAATTATGTAAAAGGTCCAAGGAGTGACCAAGACTTGATATTAGAATGATTAAACAATAAAACCATCATACCAATAGCATTGAGAAAAAATGTAACTAGTGGTGAATGAACTGAGGTATAACCAGTGGGTTTCCTGATAACAGAACCTGTTCCACTCATGTTGTAGCCACTCTTGAAAGCTTCCAAGAGCCTCACATTTTTAAGCTCATTCTCTTTGCTGTATTTACTGGTTCAACATATTGATTCCATCCTTTAATTCTCAGCCTATAACCATGCTTCATCAACGAGTGTTCTTAATGAGAAGTAGCAATTGGTCAAGAAGTGTAGCATTCTCACCACAGTGAATATCAGAGCTCACAAAAACTGAGAAAAGAGCATATACAAGTAAGGTAAAGAGACAGAGTGAGAGAAAGGAAAACCCATAAGTATATGGGCCTAATATACACTGCTCAAAAAAATAAAGGGAACACTTAAACAACACAATGTAACTCCAAGTCAATCACACTTCTGTGAAATCAAACTGTCCACTTAGGAAGCAACACTGATTGACAATAAATTTCACATGCTGTTGTGCAAATGGAATAGACAACAGGTGGAAATTATAGGCAATTAGCAAGACACCCCCAATAAAGGANCCCGGCTGATTTGTAGGGGTCCAGATTTTGCAGCTCTTTCAGAACATCAGCTATCTGGATTTGGGTGAAGGAGAAATGGGGGAGGCTTGGACAAGTTGCTGTGGGGTGCGCAGGGCTGTTGACCGGGGTAGGGGTAGCCAGGTGGAAAGTATGGCCAGCCGTAGAAAAATGCTTATTGAAATTCTCAATTATTGCAGATTTATCAGTGGTGACAGTGTTTCCTAGCCTCAGTGCAGTGGGCAGCTGGGAGGAGGTGCTCTTATTCTCCATAGACTTTAGTGTCCCAGAACTTTTTGGAGTTTGTGCTACAGGATGCAAATTTCTGTTTGAAAAAGCTAGCCTTTGCTTTCCTGTTTTTTTTAATGATATTTGATGATATTAATGATATTGTCATTGTTATTGATATTAATGATATTTTGTTTTTAATTACCTTGAATCAAGCGGTTAAATACAGCATCAAGCCTGAGCACATACTGCTGGTTCATGATGAGTTGGATAAGCCTCTTGGAAAGCTTGCTATGAAACAAGGAGGGAGCGCCAGGTGAGTTGATTCCCAGACAGTTATCAGCATGACTAATGACGCTATCTGACAACAATGTGATCTTCCCAACTTTGTGCTCATTCTATATGTTGTTGATTGACAGGGGTCACAATGGTGTGCGGTCCTGTGTTGAGTGTCTGCAGACTGATGTAAGTAACTTTCCACACAGGCAAATACTCTCCCTTCCCACATTGGGAGGAATTGAGAGATGACTGTTCCCTTTGACAAATTTGTGGAAAGTGCTAGAGAATCCAGAGAAATGTCATGTCTGTCAAAGGGAACTGTTGTCTGGACGGGTTGGGAGCAGAGCAAAAAGACAGACAATATAGTACTATTCTATTCTTGTGCCCCCCAGGTGATGCCCAGACTGCGTGTTGGGATTGGCAGACCATCAGGTAAAACATCAGTGGACCGGCATGTTCTGGGCCGCTTCTCTCAGGAGGAGCAGAAGGTTCTGAGTGGGGTTTTAGAAGAGAGTGTGGACATTCTCCTCTCCCAGCTCACTGACAAGGAGAATATGCAGTCCCCACTGTTGCCACGTGGAGGCAGACCAGCATCACAGACTGGGAAACAAAGGGAGCGTTTAAGCGCTCCACGAAAGGACACGGCCACTGGCCAGACCTGAGACTGACGAAAGACTTTGACAGAGCCAGTGAAACTGTGACTACTCTGGGATAGTAGCTTTGCTCCTGCTGAAACAAAGCTGCCTCTTGCAGAAATATGAAAGTGTGTACATGTTTTTATTTATTATGACTTTGTTTACGCTCTGGTTTAGGATGTATGTGAAATGAATGCCAAGTAAGCACACTTCGTTTCAAGGACAAAGAATTTAGATATGTATAAGATAATCATCGCATAGATCTAGATTGGTATGCATTTATTTTTAAGTTTCCCAAACTACCATGTGTATGGCGTGATATAATTATGTGCAAGGTCTAAGGAGAGACCAATACTTGATATTAAAATTATTAAACAACCGTCTTGCCAATGGCATTAAGAAATGGAACTAATAGTGAATAAACTGAGGGGTTTCCTGATAAAAGAACATGGTTCATTCATGTTTCAGCCACCCAAAGTCTCACATCATCTAAACTCATTGTCTTTGTTGTATTTATTGATACAACATATTGATTCCATCCTTTAATTGTCAGCCTATAACCACACTCTTAATCAACGAGCATTCTTAATGAGTAGTAGCAAACAGTCAATAAGTGTAGGATTCTCACCAAAGTGAATACCAGCCCACAAAAACTGAGAAAGGACCATATAAAAAGTACAGAAAGAGGCAGAGTGAGAGAATGGAAAACTGATAGAATGGGCCAAATAGATTGCGATGCAGGGCGAAAGAAAGGGCAGGGGAGAAAACAATGGGGGCCAAACATTGTAGGATAGGGCTGTTTGAAGCCTTCTGTTTGGACCTAGCTCAGAGTCACAACAAAGCATCAGGGCCACACTTGTGGATGTGGGGAATAGGACTCGAAGGGAATCTCTCCAATCATGACAGACCCCCACCTCTCTACCCCGTTCGCTTTCTCTTGTGTGACCCCCCTTCAGCCAGCCCCTCCCCCACCAGGGCACTTTCCCAGCCCCTCTGAGTGGTCAGCCTGGGAGAGTGCAGTGGTGGCCTCAATAACTTTTCTCTGAAAGGTCAGAGGTCACTCATAAGGCTGGACAGTAGGCAAATTTATTCAGGAATGGTTTCCCCTCCTCAGCAGCTATAGGCTGAGCTTCACTCTAGCCCAAAGCGCAGTGGGAGGTCTTCCCCTAAGCACACAGATGTGCTAAGACCAGGGATACACAAAAAGGCAGGGAAGGTGGGATGGACACACACACAAACGGCATTCTCAACACCAATTGTGGACCCTCAGAGATTTCTTTAGGTTGTGGTGAGTTTAAAGTGGATTCGTTATTCACCATGATCCCCAATAGACAGTGATGGGGAGTAGTGAACAACATGTAGTTCATCTAGTAATTGAATTACATGTTGCAGTAGCTTAGTGGTAGTTTAACTCTAGGTAGTGTTTTCTGTAGTTAATCACTTTTTTTGCCATGTAGTGGTGTAGCTATAACTACTGGAACTACACACTAATTTTCTTTGAAAAAACAAAATATGGGTGAAGTAGGCAAGAATGTATTTTCTTTTTTAGCATCAGACCAGCCTAAGTGTCACTTAAAACATTGTTTTTGTTTTTAATAGACTAAATTATACATTCTGTTAAAGCTGAAATCCTTAGTTGTTAGATCAATTTTTGGACTTATAAATGACAAATTAATATAATGTATAAATGCCTCATGAGCTTAGTTCAACTGTCAGAACCCCAAATATAAGCTTGTTTTACTCCAATGTTTGTAAACAATGGAAATATAAACAAACACTGTATAGCCTCAAAACATGGTTAAAACTATAATTTTTATATCATGGATGGTCAGTCCTTGCATTCATAGCTCTGTTTATGAATTTAAGAGTCATTACATTTCTCCAGGCCTATCCCTCAGCTTTTGACCACAACAGAGGCGTGGTCAACTGTTTTCTAGCTTCAACGCGAAAGTGATCTGTTCTTGCAATTTGTAGTCTATGACATTTCATATTTACATATGATAGTTCTTCACAAAGTTTTTTTTCTTAAGGGTAGCTTTAGTGTAGTTTAACTTCAAGTAATTGGTAGCTTGGCAAACTATATTTTCAGAGTAGCTTCCCAACACTGACCTGGGAACAATAAGAACTCAATATGGACATGATCAGTACAGGAATCTGGATTAAATTGACTGCTTGTAAAAGTAAAGATGAACTTTCTCCACAATGTCCTTTGTAATTATCAAGGAGGATACTGTCTGTGAAGCTAAGCCTAGTGGTTTAGTGCAGGGCCTTATGTTGAGGATCCTGTTTTGGGATGCCATATGTCACAGCCAGCCAACCTCACCTAGCTTATTGTGGCCCATATACCCTCGTTACCTAGCAACTGTGCAGTATTGGCATGCTGTTTTAAGTTCAGAGAGAGGCGAATATGACTAGAGAAGTGAAAACAAGAGAAGTGAAAACAAGACGATTCGCTAGTTTTACTGACTCACAGAGAGGCTTGGAGACTAAATGTGTTAACACATTCAAATAAAGACTGAAGGTTTCTCCCTATATCAACAAATGAACACAGTCGGTCACAGAAAATACACTGTAGATATGATAACTTGATGAGTTAGGCTACACTGAGATGAACAGATCATGGGCTATGGGCCAGGTTTGTACATTATTATTGCATCTGTTGTAGGCCTACAAAACAGGATGAACTTTAGTGAAAGTAAGGGAGCGTAAAGAGAATATATTTCCAATAAGAGGGCCGAACGTTTGGGCCTATCCTAAAGGTTTCCGAAAACGCTTCCTACAGCCTAAATATTATATTCAGACC
Source organism: Salvelinus sp. IW2-2015 (assembly GCF_002910315.2). Taxonomy (NCBI): domain Eukaryota; kingdom Metazoa; phylum Chordata; class Actinopteri; order Salmoniformes; family Salmonidae; genus Salvelinus; species Salvelinus sp. IW2-2015. The sequence goes on from NC_036855.1 coordinate 14,862,960, forward strand.
TTGAAAAATAGGCTAGGCCTATTCAAATCTGCACTGCACTGGGGAAAGAGTGCCCTTTTGTGTGTTCCATGTAGTGGGGACTGGTGGTGACAAACTTGGAAGCATCAGCTATTATTGGAACTTTTGAAATGCCAATGTTGACTTCAGGACATTAACAAAAAAGGTGTGAAAGGAGAGTCAATCTCTTAAACTGGAAATTAATTAAATGAAATTTACCTGCATATTGCCATAGGATTCTGTTAATACAGGATAGGTTTTTTGCTGTCACAAAACCCAAGGAGACCAATTTATCATCTCACAGAAACGTAGTGCTAAACTACAGCAGAAAACTTGCATGCTTATCTGAGAAATATAATTATATTTCTTCCCAATGCAGATATTTTTAGTCTATGACTTCCATAAGTGGGTTCATAATGTATTTTCTTTCTCTCCAATGAACTGAATGGGTTGAGTGAATCACAGTGAAGTCCTCACTCGCTTTAACGCGTCCTTTCCCTCTCTTTAGCCATAATCTCCAGTGATCTGCGGCCTCCTGCACTAAATTATTCTGACATGGCGGTGAAAAGGAAGCAGCGGGTAGGCCTTTTAAGAGGCAAATGAGCTTCGAAAGTGAGAAGATGTTCCCAGCAAAGGAAATGTTAACTGATTAAACCAACTGAGGTGCCTTTAAAGGGGAAAGGAGAGCCCAACCCCGGAGGCGGTCACTGTTTAATAATTTATCAGAGAGGGGTAGCCTATAAACCCAAACTATAGGCCTAAAGCATCAGAGTGTGAAGCGCAAGTAGCATGCCTTTTTGGCTTGGTTTACCTACCTCGACAGCATGCGATGGATATTCGAAGGGAAGTGATAAAGCAATCGAACGTATCAAATCATTCTACCCATTCGATCGAATTGCCAGTTGAAAAATATGTTTTATTCGGGAAACTAGAAGAATAGTAGAAGTGAGAATAGTTACAGATCTTCTGAGCGCCTGGACAGTTACTGGTACATTTGTATCATCAGAATGAGGTCACAATTTTAGAACCATAAGCATCTCATCCCCCTTGCGCTTTGTGGTCTACCTGTCAATCACCTTTGCCATAGAGAAAATTCTAGTCTGTCTTGAAGATTTTCCTAAGAACTACTGCAATAGCCTTATTTGAGAAATTGGGCATAGGCCTAAACTACACAAGCTTTTATTCCTCCGTAGCCTAATTATAGTAATCATATTTATTATTAACAACCAAAACAATTGCCAAAATGCCATTCATTAATAATTTTAAATAAACTAATGAACAAACAAGTTGACTTGTTAGTACCTGGTCAGGCCTCCTAGGCTAAATTGTATGAATATCCCTGGTTAGTTTTCTGAAACAAGAGAGGGAGAGGACACGTCATTTCGTCTATTAACAATATACGTTTTGCAAGGATAACAGTGTTTTGATTGTAATTGCCCTGGATAGGCAAAATAGGACTGTTGTATCTTTAAAAGGTTGCTGGTCCTTCATTCGCAGATGCTGGCTTGTGTGTGCTAGGAGAATCATTACTTATTCAGCACAATGGACATTAATCAACCCGTGGTGTTATTCAAATTCAGTACCAAGCGAAGACCATCCCCACTCCCTCTCGCCGTCCATCTCGGTAACACCGTTATTGTTAGTGGAGCTTAAGAAAAGCTTTTGGATAACAGAATAGCGAGCGCGCAGTGCCATTCCCATGCAGTCGTCCTATCAAGTAATGGCCAGTTGAAGGAGCGCCACGAGTTGACTCATATAACCCCTTTTTCGCGTCCTATGATTTTTCCAGAAGCTGGAGTATACAAGAAATTATGATTGGGACCGCAGAGGAGCAGGTGCACTCGGGTTTTAACCATTTTCCTTTGGACTTTCTCGCATCAGTAATGTTCTGCGTTGTCATCTTATAACGTTTGAAAAATAATAATATAACCATATTTCTGTATGATTGGAAGAATTTGAATTCGAGTTCAATTGCCTGTGTTCTGCTCTATAATGATATGAAAACTATATGTGCAAGAAGATGCGTCTTACAGGTACAGATATGGCGAAACGCAGGCGGAATGGAGTTTGAAGAACGCCTCGTTCCAAAGTGTGCGTTTCTTCTGATGCTGATGTTTAGAGCAAACACCAAATAATCAACCATCTTTTCATGTAGGCTTATTATGACATTGAATTAAGAAAAGTTATTTCATTGTTGTGGATGCTTTTGAATGGGAAATTGTATCATCTTTTGAGGGCCTTCGTCGACTTAACATCTTCGGGTAATTGGTAGCCAGCCATTGGTAGCTATCAAAGATCAGAGTATAGAAAATACCAGATATTTTTTATATGAAATGTGCATGTGCATGTTACTAGACCTGCTGGGTTATAACAACATGTTTTAAGTAGAATAACAAAAGTTTTGCTACATAAGTAAACAGGCCTACTAATTGTTCAACTTTATTAGTTTAATTTACAAATATCGAGATTAGCTTAATGAGGTTCCTGTAGCCTGCAACTGATTATATTTTATTTTACCCCCCAAAAAGATGATCCTTGGTGAGTCAGGTGCAATATTTGGAATGACAGTCAATGATAGTGTCTCCATGTTTTCTATAGGCCTATATGTTGTACAGATTCAAAGACAATTTATATAATTAATGCAAATGGTTTAATTAAGAACTGTTTTGAACAATGAGAGCTATGAGTTTGGAGAGACATACTTTGAGCCCTTGCGGTTGATTGTCCAAACGCAATTCTTGTGAAATTTTAAACTACCCGAGAATTGTATCTGGACATCTGTTGCTGGAGGTTCCTTTCACATCAGTGTCGTAAATAAAAGTTCTTAGTCTTGTCACAATAGTCATATTTCTTATTGGGAAATCTGCATTCAAGTATTGATTATTAGATTTATTCATTATCCCGCCAATTAGGCTATCCAAAACGACTCACGATTATGTTAAACTAAACGTAATTTTATAGGCTGCAGTAGCCTACAAATGTGTAGCCTACATGAATTAACATTCAATCAATAATGCTTTAATTAGCCCTAAGCCTACATAACTTTTGGAGGAGCAAGCTGTTTGCCATATAGTAGCCCAAAAACGTTCAGAATTTGTTTCAGAAGAAGTTGTTCAAATGACACAACTAGGCCTACAGTTTATTTTGAGTAGATCTAGGGCTCAATCCCACGAAGAGAAGATTTCAACGTTTTCAATGTTTTTCTTCTTCCTGCTTTCGATTGCCCTTAAGCAACGATTGGTTTATTGTCGCTCCACTGGTGTGCTTTTTTTGCGGTTCTTAGTGCTGCTTTATGATACAACTCGCATAATTCTTAAGGAATGTATCATTTACATTTAGCTTAACAACGAACCGTGGCCTTTTAAAGATTATGCTTTGAAAACACCTTTACAAGCCAATAAAGAGGGAATTCGTTTGTAATTTTTATTTCAAGGTATAGAAGTTTAGATAATTAATAATACAATTACTATCGAGGTTTATAATATTTTGTTTGTGTTTTTGTTTATCTTTTTGGAAATATCATTGTCTATTTAAAAAATATATATACTGCATGCATCTGCTTGAGCTGCACATTTGTGATATTGAAATATGATTTTTAAAGAACAAATAAATGAATGACAAATTCAACCAACAAAATTAGCTATGTATTTTTTTCCATTTATGTTTATGTATGATCAAAATTGTTAGTGATATTATAAGGCTTTATTTTTTATTTTCAGATATTTTATTTCAAGGCTCTATTGAATCTGTATCGCTGAAGCGTGCAATATACATTTAAAGGTAATTTCTGATTGAGCCGACATATGCAGCGTTTATGCAGTCTCTGCTAACGCGGGAACATTGCCTTTAAATTTCAATCACGCTGTAATGCTGAACTTCTGCAAACTGATTGAATAGAGCCCTAAATTGCAATTTTATCTTTGCTTAGACCAGTCATTGGTTTTGACCTTTTGAAATGTTTTTGTCACAGGGGCCCTTCAAATAGTTTCTGAACGAAATTATTCCAATATGTCTTTATGAATAGAATAGGCCTATTTAAACTCCTTTGTTTTAGTCATTTCAACTCATCAACTCATATCCTCCCATCACTGACATTCAAGTTTCTAATGGTGCAGACAGGTCAGAGGCAGAGTGTTCAGTGCTTTGTAAAACATTATTTACTATTCTTTTTCATTCTTCTTTGGACATTCCAGCTCAACCATTCAGCTTTATAACATCTTCAAACTTTCACGATAAGACCTAGGAAGTTACTGCATAATTGCATTATTAGTATGAACAGAAATATAATGCTTCAAACTAAAACCAAGAAAGCTTTTATATAGTTGCTCTAATCAGAGATGTCAGTATGGAATTGTTTCCAAGTCTCCAGTGTGGGATAACCAACCATGGTTTTTACTCCCTAGCAGTAGCTTGGGGATCTATTCGCTTTCTTTTTACATCACATTATCTCAGTTCTGATAGGTACTGCTCTCAGTAATTCCTTCACCAGACTCTTCTCTAATTCCTCTTGTTTACATGGAGAGCAAATGTGAGGATATATTTATTAAGCTGTGTCTCTGGTAAATGGGTGTGATCCAGCAAATATATTTCTTTATTCCATTTACACATGACATAATAGAAAAGTAAAGACCAACGTGTGGTCCTCTCACTCCCACCGAACAAGCAGCTCTAAAAACCTCCCACCAACAGCCTCAAGTCTGAATCTTTCAGATTTAAATCTTTCACAGCAGAGAGGATAAAATAAACATAAGGGTGCATATTTTGACACAGTTAATTATATTGCACAAGCATTCTTAGTGATCAGTGTGTATTGATAAGAAATGGAGTAAAAATGATATATTGAAGAGGCCATCTAATGACTGGGATTATGATCTGATATCCATCCATTACTGTATGTTGCCTCCTGTCTATTGATGTAATTTATTTGATCTACAGATCAACAGCAGTGTGTTTGTGAGGTCTGGACCCAGCCTTGTAACTCCTCTGTTAAACCCGTCATTGTAATGAGATAGACACAGTCCAACATAAAATAGCCACAAACTGCTTTGGTTAAACTAGGTATTTATCAATATCCAACTAGGTAGGGGTTACTACTGTATGGCAGAGAAAAGCAGTGATTTGACTTTGTATTCCATATAAGCTGGTAGTATGTTTATAGGATGATGTATGGACAGGGAGTGCATGATTGACTGACTGTGGAGGGAAATAAGATGATAAAAGATGTGTTAGATGTATTGTTTATCTAATCACTGTTCTACTGCTTTAAACACTGACCTCCATTGCTGGATCATCAGGTTCCATATACATTCAATACACACAGCTGATACTATAGCAGCCTTCGTTCTGATCCGGGTCAGTCGTTTCCTTCCTTATGTCCCTTTGACACCCCAGTCACGTGACCAGGCTTCTATAACATTGCTATGGGTGACACAACACCACTGTGCAAGAGCAGGGTATGGCGGAGAGGCGTGAGAGCATCACAGGGCTGCTGAGCTGACATTACATTATCCACTGTCTGGTCACATGGACTCTGCTGGGCTGGGCATGGTATGCCACGGACAACCTGAAACCCCAAGGCTTTTCTTAGATCCTCACTTATACAACACATAGATTGTGGCACAATAACGTATCTTGAGAGAGAACGAGCGAGCGAGGGAGACCACCAGGTAAAAACACTGTGTGTGTACACGCCTGTTGTCTTCATATTACCCCTTGCATTCTTACGTAGTCTTGAGATGCATACCACCACAGCAGCCTAGTGATGACAGAGCTGAGGGAGGCAGGGACTGCAGATATCCATATGATGATGTACCCCGCCTCTGCCACCCCCCGGAAATGTCATCACTATCTGATATGCTGGATCGAGCCAGTTTGCTCTGTGGTGGTACGCTCTGAAGAGATGGACAAACACAAAAAATAAGAGAACAGCCTTTATTAAGCTTGTCCTGTATGAGGTGTGTAGTATGCAGCTATTCTATACGCGTGTCTGTGTCCATCCGCATACATGTCATAGTTGCACGGCTACACCGCACAATCAGGCTAGCACCACTAGCCCTCTCCTAGTTTTCTGTCAGTGGCAGCGGGCAGGCGTGTGACCGGTGACTCTGAGTGAGAGATGTCTGAGATGTCCGGAGCCATCGCTGAAGCACACTGACCACTCACAGAGCCGGAGCATCCACAGTGCCCCCTCCATCCCCACCACAACCTTCTGGTACCAAAGAGGAACCCTGCACTGTTGTCTCTGAGAACAGTGACTATCTACTATTCCTCTCCACACTGCATCATTGTTCCACCTCTCCATGGAGTCACAGTTACAGACATACACTGTTTATAGTCCAGCTCTGACTGAGAGGGATGACATAGTTGATTGGCTCTAATGACAGCCATTATGCTCTTTGTTTTTTTGAGCGACACCAATTGAAGGAGAGATTTTATATTGAGGGATAGGAAGAGAAGCAATCTCTGTTTATTACCTGTGTCATCAACATCCAATCTAATGTTCAGAATTATCACAGTAGGTTGGTGGCACCTTAATTGGGGAGAACGGGCCCGTGGTAATGACTGGAACAGAATAAATAGAATGGTATCAAATATATCAAACACATGGTTTCCAGGTTCCCAGTTTGATGCCATTCCATTTGCGCCGTCCTCCCCTCAGCAGCCTCCTGTGATGTAGATGTCCTATAATCAACATGTCTAGAAACTTTAACAAGCAGAAACAGAAAGGATTTAAATCCTAAAGTGGGATGCAGCCGTTTCTACTTTGAGCAGCATTAGTCCACAAACATGGCAGTTCAAAAGTTTCACGTTCCTTTGCATAATCAGCAGCATTACCATAACGCGTGGGTGGGAATAGTCATTCATCAATCAACATTGTTGGGAAAGTGACCATGTCAAAGTGTTTGAGCAGCAGTAGGCCTACAGAGGTCAGATGGAGTGGTGTGTGTGCGCACAGTGGGGGGCTTGGGAAGAGGGATGTGTGTGGAGAGAGGGGTTAGTGTTGTCATTAATCATTCTAAGTTTGAAGAGAATGAGAGGCATCGTGATATTATTCCTCTTCACTCCTCCTTATCCCTAAACCCACCAGGCATGTGGCCCTCACACCCCATCTGACCACATAGAGGCCAAGGTCACCCCCTTTTACCCTGCGCCCCACATTCCCCCCACCGCTCCCCCTTTGTCCACCTGTTGTCGTGGAGACTAATGCCACAGAGACCACCTTTTTGTTGTGTGCAAGGGTTTTTGTTGAGGTCAAAATGGAAGCTAAAATAACAGAATCCCACACTACACCGACCAAGCCATGACACCATGGTGGCTGTTCCACCTCCCTCCTTACCTGTACTCACCTGCAACATGCACCCACACAGGGAGAATCTGCCAGATACCTTCTATCCTTCACCCTCTTTAACAAGTTGAGCAGGTTATTTCAACACTAAGTATCACACTCAAATTATATGTATAAATAGAAAAAGGACTGTAGCCACATCATGATTGAATAGCACATTTAGTAATAATAGCAAATGACAATAGTAGATTCACAATGATTTCAAATAAGACCAATGGGATCACGCTACACTCATACTCCATCGGTCGTAATGCTAGTGACATAGCAAGTGTCCATGAAAACCAAAGTCTTGTCCTGTGGCTTCTCTCTGCTGCCTCTGCAATGTCTTCCAGCAAGAGTTTGGTTTGCCAACAGTCCCAAATGATTGCACACAAAAAAGGATTTAACTCTTTGTTGCAATTGTCCCTCCACTCTGGCCCACCCTACTCCCCCCCATCCTCTCCAACCCCTACCTCTCCTCTGACCCAGGCCATGTGGATAAAAGACCCATCAGAAGTATCGCTGGCCACATTTACAAGTGAAAGAAAGCCAATAATGGAGCGGTTAGAGAAAGAATAAGGACACAGAGGGGCACTCACAGATGTGGAGGGGGGAGGAGAGGGGTTGGGGTGGCCCATTGTTGCCCAAGGAATGGGGGAGTGAGGGAGGTGGTGCAGTGCCTTTTTAAACCCGATTTGTGATGGAGGAGCGGAAGGGAGAGATAGCCATACAGAGGGTCTGGATGAAGGCTGGGACCCAGGCTGGTCCAGCTGTCCTAGGGGGAGCGTGTGAACGCAGGCCCTAACATGCCCAGAGGTCAGGCCAGGAGTGTTGGAGAGGGACGGGGGACGGGGGGACGGGTGGGACGGGTCATCCTGGAATTATCTGTGCGTCTTTTTGTCCAGGGATAGTGATACAGAAAAGCCTTTCCTTTACTCCAGCTGGGGTGAAGAGGCCACTCAGAGCAGTGACCCTTTAGGCCCCTCATCTTCATCACTGACAGGGGGCTGGGGGTGGAGGGGGTAATGAAGTCATCACAGTAGGGCTGGGTGGAGAGAAATGGCATATATGTGTGAGGAAGTTTGAAGAGTCTTAAGACAAGGGTCTCCAAATGTTGTAAGTAGACACAAGTTGCTGGTCTTAGCGGCGAAGAGTTGGACTCGACAAGAGAAACTCTAGTCAAGTCTAGTGGCAGTGCTTGTATTCTTCTCTGGCCTTTCTCATTCACACCATGCACACACACACACATACACACACACACATATACACACACACAGGCATAAACACAAACACAAACCCCAACAGAACCTGTGACACCTGTTCATTTCCTGTAGACAACCTATTAATTTCCTGTTCCTTTTGATTCATTAGATAAAGGTGACCAGCAGCACTGTGCTCTCTCTTGCCTGAGAACCAGTCTATTTCTGCTCTCTTGCCAGCTCCTTATGGAATTATCATGTCATGTTTGGCATGACATAAGGAGTTGGCAAGAGAGTTGAAACAGACTGGCTCTCAGGCTATGTGCTCTCACTCTCATTCATTCTCTACACAGTGGGGGGAATAAGGACTGTGCCACTCAGTGTGTGGACAAATGGACAATGAAATGGACTAGTCCCACTGGAGACAAAGACAGAACCATGAATGTAAGGGTTGTTTTTAAAGACTATAATTTCTTGATATCAGTTTTCAAGAACATATATTTCTGTATAATAGCTTTTAACTAAAATATAATCAGTGCTACATTATCCTCAAGAAGTGATCTACAAAGCGGGAACCTGAATCAGTCAGAACCCTTTCGATTACATGGAGAGAATCTTTTAGATTTTTTTTTTTTTTTTTAAAGCAACGAGATCTCCATACAACAGAGATGAAGACCACACGCACCAGCTTGGCATTCTAGTTTGGTTATACTGTAATAAGGCATCCAATGTGGGTCCCAGTCTAATGTGTTGCATGGTGATAGGAGGGGGGATATTGGGAAACATGTCAAATAACCCCAATGCATTCTGAGCAAACAGTGTTAGGGCTCAGACACACCAATAGCGTTTGCTGACCTAGAGAACTTAGCACCTCTGAACTGTGCCGGAAATCNGGGGGTAATGAAGTCATCACAGTAGGGCTGGATGGAGAGAAGTGGCATATATGTGAGGAAGTCTGAAAGGTCTTAAGACAAGGGACTCCAAATGTTGTGAGTACACAAGTTGTTGGTCTTAGTGGAGAAGAGTTGTGATCGACAAGACAAACTATAGGTAAGTCTAGTGGCAGTGCTTATATTTCTTCTCTGGCATCTCTCATTCACAGCCATGAACACACACATATACAAACACCAACAGAACCTCTGACACCTGTTCATCTCCTATGGAGAAACTATTAAGAAACAGATGCCTCAAGTCCTCAACTGGCAGCCTCATTAAATAGTACCCGCAAAACACCAGTTTCAACATCTCTAGCGAAGAGGTGACTCCAAGATGCTGGCCTTCTAGGCAGAGTTGCAAAGAAAAAGCCTGGTAAAAGAATACAGACACTGGATGGGCAAAATAACACAGACACTGGACAGAGGAACTCTGTCGCCAAGAAAGCCAGCATCCCGGAGTCGCCTCTTCACTGTTAACGTTGAGACTAGTGTTTTGCGGGTACTATTTAATGAAGCTGCCAGTTGAGGACTTGTAAGGTGTCTGTTTCTCAAACTAGACAGTCTAATGTACTTGTCCTCTTGCTCAGTTGTGCACCGGGGCCTCCCACTCTTTCTATTCTGGTTAGAGCCAGTTTGCACTGTTCTGTGAAGGGAGTAGTATAACATTGAAGTTACTCCACAATACTAACCCAATTGACAGAGTGACAAAGGAAGACTACAGAATAAAAAATGTTTCCAAAACATGCATCCTGTTTGCAGTAAATGAATGCAAAGCGTTGTTTGGGGCAAATTCAATACATCACTGATTACCATTTCATATTTTCAAGCATGGTAGTCGCTGCATCATGTTATGGGTATGCTTGTCATCGGCAAGGACTAGTGAGTTGTTTTATGATAAAAAATAAATGGAATAGAGCTAAGCACAAAAAAAACCTGGTTCAGTCTGCTTTCCAACAGACACAGACAAATTCACCTTTGAGCAAGTCAATAACCTAAAACACGAGGCCAAATATACACTGGAGTTGCTTACCAGGACGACATTGAATGTTCCTGAGTGGCCTAGTTACAGACTTTAATTGGCTTCAAAATCTATGGCAAGACTTGAAAATGGCTGTCTAGCAATCAACAATAACCAATTTAACAGAGCTTGAAGAATATTGTACAATCCAGGTGTGCAAAGCTCTTAGAGACGTAACCATAAAGACTAACAGCTGTAAATTGCTGACAAAGGTGATTCTAACATGTATTGACTCAGGGGGTCGAATACTTATGTAATCAAGATATATTATTAGGGTTTAATTTTTCATTATTTTTGTTCTACAAAATGTTAGATTTTCTCCTCCACTTTGATATTACAGATTATTTTGTGTAAAACTTTGACAAAAAAAAAACAATTAAATACATTTTAATCCCACTTTGTAACAACAAAATGTGTAAAAAGTCAAGGGGTGTGAATACTTTGAGAAAGCACTAATCTTTCAGCTAATAGTTGGTATAGCCAGAGTCAGGGTTACTGGAATAAAAATTGAGGGGTAACAACTTAGAAATACATATGAGACAAAGGTTGAGACTGACAAGACAATGGACACTTTTGTTCAAATGCAGTTCTGGATATTCCCAAAAAGAAAAGGTGAGGGCATCTTCCAAAAAGGCCGCAACAAAAGTTTAATGCATAGGTGCTTTTTTATTTATGAAAAAGCCGACACGTTTCGACCGCAAATCGCCCTTTGTCAACGCTTGCTTTCTGGTCTGCCTTTTCGCACTTCTGGACGTGTTTAGTTTCAGACAGGAGCACACTGTCCACTGTAGGATTAGACAAACAGCATTTTTATCAAATACATGCTTGACACAAATATCCAGATACAGTGGATGAATGTGGGTTACAGTCACAACCTAACTACTTCAATCTGTTGTTGGTGTAAAGCGTTCTCTGGAGGCATTTTAAGAAGGGACAACACTATATAGATTCTATAAAACTTGATGAAAACTTGATGATTCTATAAAACTTGATGAAAGTTTAAATTGCCTTAAAGCAAAATGGTTAAATAACTGATAAAGAAACCAAGGCTATTAACTTTGATAACTGATTTTGGTGGAACCTTAAAACAAAATAAAACTATATTTTTTAAACAATTACATTTCCTAATAAATATACAGACAAGCGAAGGTAATACGATATTTTCTACTCAGTTCTTAATAGTGCAAATTATATAAACATTAGTTCAAGTATAAAGAAGGCAACCCTTTGATTATCCCACTTCCACCAGCAAACACTTATTGACAACCTACACAGCCTGCTGTTCAGAGATTACTATGAAAGAACAGACTCCCTCTGTCCAAAACTAGCCTGTAAAGTAAATAACACATATTTAGATTTACAATTTGTCATCATGTATCAGTAAAATGAAAGGCAGATGCATTTTTCAACAGCATATGAAGCATATCAAAATGCATCAAACAAAAATGTAAAAAGTAAACTGACATTGTTTTTCCTGTATGTCCAAATTCAAGTATTGTAAATATTATTTAGGCTATTTCATCATAAACTGAACTTCTAGAGCATCATCCATACTATCTATATGTATGTATATATATATATATATATATATATATATATATATATATATATATATATATATATATAATAATTTCAAACCAACATTTCTCAATTATTCTTTGTTTCTCTTTTCATCAACAAATAATTTGACAAAGACTCTTAAAAACAGTGATTAAAAGAATAATCTTCAATGAAAAACTCTTGAGATGTTCTATTCCGTCTCCTTGGCTATCAAAAGAGCCTTTACTGCCACCGAGTGGCAAGAGGAGCACACTTTCTCTGCTCCTAGTTGCCTGGTCATCCCACCATGATAACGCTTGATCATTCAACTTTCAAGTAATGACAGATTGTTTCAATTTAACAAAACCTGGTAGATAAGGATATATGACACAATGCAATGCTAACATATCCACAAATTCATCTGACTGTAGATAATGGGCCTGATTGCCAAAATCCCAAACTATCCCTTAACATTACCTCTTACTTTCCCCTTAAAATATGGCCTCCCTTTTGGTCAGCGTTATACTTCCCTGGAAGAGTCTATTCCTATTGGAGGAAGTACACATCCCTGAATGAAGTCACAGATCACTGGTTCATTTTGACAACATTTAGTGACCAGTCTCCTTTCAACCAGGGTTAGCTAGTAGCAATAATTGTGAAATCATGATGCATTCCCCTACGGCCACACTACACTCAGAACTTCAATGATGCACTTTTCTGTTTAAAGGAAAGGTTGTTGGATTGGAGGTAGAGGCTGGCTCTCGGTTCCAGACACTGCAGAACATCTCTCCCACTGTTTCTGAACTGAATCCGGGCCGGGGGATACATCACTAGAGATTCACAGTAAAAATGTGATCAATGTTAATGTTTCTGCCTTTGCAGCTCTGACCTTGTGTGTGCAGACCGCCTCAAAAGTCTACATGCCTCTTTGAATACAATCAATCTTCTCCTGTTTGTAGTGTAGATGTATAGATGATCTTCATTGAGAAACAGTTCAGTTCACCGTCTGATACAATCCACCCTAATCAGTTTGAGGCTCTGGGAACAATTCTAACAATTAAAAATGGCTTTCACCTTAACTCATAGGAAGAGGTTGACTTTGGCCGGCACAGATTTACAGCCCTTGCTGGAGAAGTGTTGTCCCTGCTCGGGCATGTAGACAACGGCTCCCCCTACTGCCTCCACCACATCGGTGCGCTGGCACTCACCCCGTTGGCAGAGCTCTCTGCGGGCACAGCGCTCCACATGGCGTCTGCCCAGGGGCAGGAAGGGCACAAAGCTGGTCAACAGCTTCTCCTGGATGATGCTGGAATGGAAGAATCCACCTGGGGGGAGAAAGACAGGGCTGTTCAGAACTGTTAGAACGTAATAACGTAAAACTTTAGAACAGTTGTATTCTAAATGAATGGGGCTGTTGATTGATAAGTCAATTAGGCTCTTACTTCTGCTGTTATTGAACACTGCCTGTGAGATTGCATCCTCCAGATCCACCAGCCTGATCTCCTCTCTCTCCTTGCCAGCCTGCCGGGTCTCCAGGGCCATTCGGTGAATCACCTCCTCCCCAATGGTGCTGCAGCCACAAAATACAGCCAGTCAGTCACACTTTCATCACAAAACAAACAGAAACATTGCTTGGTAGTATCCACCGGCAAATAGCAGGCAAGCTCCTGTACCAGATAAAGTCCTGATGGATGGGGCAAGTGATCCTGATGAGGTGAGACACACACACACACATTGAAGTCCAGCTTATAAGCACTTCCATTTCAGAACCAAATGACAGTGAACGCTAACTCATAACAGGGGCTTTGTGATACAAATTATTTCTACAACCTACATGATATGCTCCTGTTGTTAGAGCAATAACCAGACCTCTCACAGAATCACCCTCTCAGGGCACTAAATTAACACTTCTAGACTGAACTGCAGTAGTATTGTCAAATTCCCTGGACAATGGCTAGGAATACAGGAACTCTACAGGGGATCGATCTACTAAAAAGCACAATGATAGTTCAACATCCAAACGTAGGATATTTACAGTAACCGTGAGATAGATATTCAGTCAACTACCACAAGGCCATCTACGTCAGCCTGCCGCTACCTGATGAAGATGTAGATGGCCTTGCGGTAGTTGGTGCCGAACACGGTGTGTGATGGCCCGAGGAAGGGCTTCAGGATGTCGATGACCCCCGGGGGCATGTTCTCCATCTCATCAAAGATGAATATGGAGCGGGCACAGGCCGTCAAATTCCCCTGCACCCAGTCCTTCAGCTCCAGCTAAGGGACAATAGGGAGGAAAGAGTTGGGGTCAGAACCACTTAGCAATGCATGAAAATAATGTTGTTTCACAAGGTAATGGCTCAGACATACAAAATGCAGGAAAGGTTGTGGTTACAACATAAAGCTGTGACTTGACAAGAGCACATCATGCTGATTGTAGGGGAATAGTACTGTCTCAAACAGTAGGCATTGTAAAGGTGTGCATGTGTGAGCACTAAGCAGTACATGATACTTTGTGGTCCAAGTTGGGAGAGATGCGCTACCCTGTACTGTTGGACGCGGTCAGGCAAGGGGAAGTGTAGTGTTGGCACAAACTGATGGATGTAGGGACTGCCCATTGCCGTGCCATACAGGTGTCTCCCCAACATGGAGCTGACCAGAGTCTTGCCCGTCCCTGACCCCCCATGGAAGGACAGGACGAGGGGTCGGTCTGGACTCTCCTTCTGAAGGAAGTTTGCCACCTCCTCTGATACCGTGTCCTGGGCCAGATGCTGTCCGTAGAGATTCTTATACAGATCCCATTCCAAACCTGGGAAAATAGATTTGCAGAGATCAAGGTGTTGGACTAACAAAATGTAGTTAGATCAAAACCAACAAACTTGCCATGATTTCAGTATGACAGCAGTGCTACAAAAAAAACACTTGGCATGCACAGATATGTGAGGGAACAGTCAAGCAAAGATAATAACCCCTTTGAAAGGTTTCCTTCCCCTTTCATCTGTGAGTGTAGTCTATTTGCAAGCTAGCTAACAAGAAACATCTAAGACAACTGGCAAGCTAGCTTGCTCTGATCCATCGCACAACACTAATGGGTTGCCTCTGCCCTCTCACTTTCCAAGTAATCTTTCATAGCTAGAGGATTTGTTTCCCCAATTCTGTTTAGTGGCTGGCATCAATATAGTTTCGGAACTTACCAAAAATTATACACGTAAAGTGACACAGCACAGAAGAAACTTGTGTTGTCGCGCGATGAAACAGCGCTAACTAGCCTAACACGTTGACCAGACCGGACACGTCGCGTACGCGAGCTTTGCAAAATAAATGTAGAAATCCATGTTATTCAATTATTGCGCCAACGAGTGTCTGCGTTGCCAAGGGCTAAAATAGAAGTCATTCCTATTTCTGATGCAGATCGCACTGCAAGTCCTGCCTCTCCCATCTCCTCATTGGTTTATAGAAGCAGTTCCCCACGTGCCATCTCCTCATTGGTTATACCCACATGGGTGATTGAAAGACGAACTGTTTTGCCGGTCGTCGTGGTAATACTATTAAAGTTTAGACGCCGATCACCATATAAGTTCAAAGATGAAAAAGCCTGGAAAGAGGAGATGACTAGAAATGATTTGGTGTACCGTTTTCTGTGTGGATTCAATTGTCGGAGTAGAGGACCTTGTGCATTTCAGGTAAAATAACAACTCAATGTTTATATCCCAGGACAAATTAGCTAGCAACAGCAAGCTAGCTAAATAGGACAAATTAGCTAGCATGTGCAAGCTAGCTAGCTAAATTGCCATACATGTTTAATGCTTTTCGACCTGTCCCCAAATTAATGTAATTGGTTCAGAGTTTGTTTTGATATTTTAACCTGCGTGTTGTGATCGTATTCGGTGTGGGGGGACAAAATACATTTATGCACACGCGCGAAGCCAGTTTGGGTTCCGTGTAACAGTCTAATATAATTAGCTTGTTAGCTAACGTTATTATAAAGAAACTATACTGAACAAAAATATAAATGCAACATGTAAAGTGTTGGTCCCATGTTTCATGAGCTGAAATGAAATATCCCAGCAATTTTCCATATGCACAAAAAGCTTATCGCAGACAGCGTGTATGGCGTCGTGTGGGCGAGCGGTTTGCTGATGTCAACGCTGTGAACAGAGTGCCCCATGGTGGCGGTGGGGTTATGGTATGGGCAGGCATAAACTGCAGACAACGAACATAATTGCATTATGAGATACCGTGACGAGATCCTGAGGCCCATTGTCGTGCCATTCATCCGCCATCATCATCTCATAATGTACAGCTCATGTCACAAGGATCTGTACATAATTCCTGGAAGCTTGAAAATGTCCCAGTTCTTCCATGGCCTGCATACTCACCAGACATGTCACCCATTGCTCATGTTTGGGATGCTCTGGATTGTCAGGTTCCAGTTCCTGCAAATATCCAGCAACATTGCACAGCCATTGAAAAGGAGTGGGACAACATTCCACAGGCCACAATCAACTCTATGCAAAGATGTGTTACGCTGCATAAGGCAAAATGCATAACGTAAACTCACGTAAACTCGTACATCGCCTTGGTCCGTACAATTGCCCTTATTTTAGCGCCCCAAAAACGTAATACTTCCAGATCAACTGTAATGTCAATACCATTGTAAAGCACAATTTCTCCCTTGTCCAACAAAATCAATTACATGACCTAAACACTGTCCGTTTCTGCATAATTCAAGCAGGCAATGAGCCCCGTCAGGTCTTTTTAAAAATGGCGGGTGGGGAAGCTAAATTAATGCGTTATAGTGAGAAGGACAGATGTCGTGTGGGAAAATTGCTTTTTCACTCGATCTGTCCAACTTATCACCTTATCGCCTCTAAAATGTAAATAAAACACTATAAAGAGTTTATATAATGTGTCATTACATACCTATTTGAAGGTTTGTGTCGAATTTGAATCGGGTTTTTAGGGGGGTGCTAAAGTGATCTTGGAAGTAAACAGCGGCTTTGAGAAAGATGATCTCATGCAATGATGACGAAAAAACTGACTAGGTATCCCCCCTTACCCATTCACTGTCCATTTCTTGTTTTTAAACGATGAGAGAAGTGCTACACCAGGTGGAGAGAGATTGTAAGACAGAAATAATTGTTTTATGCATGCTGTACGTTACGACATGACACGTCAAAATGTAACGGAGGGTCAGTTTTTTCAACTTTTCTCCAATACTATAGAGCCAGTACCATGTCGATCAACGCTTGAATAGAAACATAGTTCACACCCCCGATTTTGAAGGCAACACAGTCCCATTAGTTTTCTTTGTAGCCTAGTCTGAATGTCGCGGTTACGCACATTTGTACGGAATGGGGTGAGTTTACGTATTTGTATTCCAAGTCATGTGAAATCCATAGATCAGGGCCTAAATAATGTATTTCAATTGACTGATTTCCTTATATGAACTTTAACTCAGTAAAATCTTTGAAATTGTTGCATGTTGGGTTTACATTTTTGCTCAGTGTAGCTAATCATTTGCAGAACCATTTAATATCACTACGTTCGTTCGCTAGCTAGCTAACTCTAGCCATGGGGTCTTCTTACAAACAATAAACTGGAGCAGCTCACCAGCTGGTTAGCTATCTACCCTTCTAGTCATAGCTTCCGTTTTCTTACCTCGTATATTTGGTTTAAAATCACAATTGCAGTCAGAAGATATGGTGCAGCTGATGCGTTCAAAAAAACATTGGACGCCGGGGGAAAAATAAAGTAAAACCAGCTGTATCACAGCCCTTCTGACAGCCATCTTGCTTGTTATGTGTCTGACCGCCGAGAATCTGTTGCCACGCAATCAAAATGTTCAAGTGTCACCGCTAGGGGTCGTCGTTTGTAGTTTTGTTTTCTTCTAAATTAATTTAAACACACCACCGCTATGCTTAACATGAACAGCAACTCCCACAATACATCTGAATAAACGAAGTCCGGAGCAGTGAGTACTGTCAAGGCGAGGGATTTCCGACTGTTTTGAATGAGATCAATCGTTGATAAAATATCAAACTTTACTCGGTATGGCAGCGGTTCAGCACGGCTGTGCTGTGATTGGGTTAGAGATGGTAGGAGATAGTGATAGAGAAGAAAATGAAGCAGGTATGGAGCATAGTGGTACAAATAAAGGAGGAAGTAAGAAAGAGAGAAAGTGAGTATGGTTAGAAAGGAAGCAAGAGGCAGAGAGGAGCCAGAAAAATACGTTTGAAGAGAGCAACAGTTTCCAACGCTAGCGGCATTTCGAATGTAGAAAGTGCGGAGGAAGGGCAAGAAAGACACGAGGGGAGCATAAAGCGATTCTGAAGTTTAGGGGGGGAGTTGGGGCGATGAGTCCGATAAGGTTGACGGCTGTGATAAAATAGTTGATTGGGGAAGTTATCAATGATAAAGTGTTAAGAGATGGGAACTTGTTGGTGTTCTGTAAGGACATGGCGCAGAGAGCTCTCATAGTGAAGCAAATAGTGAAGTGTAAGGTGGTGTTGAGCAGGTGGAATGATCAAGCAATGGATTAAAGGGGTGARAACAGGAGTGCCTGTGAGTGTTAGCACTAAAGAGGCAACGGACAATCTGAGAGGAGGCGTTCTAGTGGATGTTCAAAGATTGCAAGCAACAAGGGGTGGAGTTAGGGTAGATAGCCCCTCTTCTGTTACACTTCAAGGACTGGGGTACTGCCAAATATAGTAACCATAGGATATGAGTTATTATGTGAGGGTTTATGTACCAAAGCCTTTAAAATGTTATAACTGCCAGAGGTTTGGGCATGTGGCAACAGCCTGTAAAGAGAAAAATTGGTGTGCCAGGTGTGGAGGGGAGCATGAGTGTGGGGATGGTGTACAACCTAAGTGCTGCAGCTGTGGGGGTGCTCATAGTGTGGCATATAGTGGGTGTGAGGCTATGAAGCAGGCAGTGGAGGTGCAACAAGTGAGAGAGGAGTGTCATATGCTGAGGCAGTGAGGGTGGTCCAGGGAGATACAGGTTCAAGGGAGAGATGGGTAGGAGCATCTAGACCAGGGATTACGGGGCAGGTGGGAGGCGATATGGTATAGATAAGAGAAAGTTGGTGACGTTCATAGCAGGAGCTATCAATAGCACTGCTGTAGAGTCTAAAACAGAGAGGATTCAGCTAATAGTTCAAGCTGCTGGGAGACATCTGAGTATGACAGGGTTGACATGGGAAGAGGTTTGAGACGACCTCAATCAGCCGAGGCTGGAGTCATGTGTTACTGGATCTTAGTTATGGTGGTAGTACTACAATGGAATGCTTGAAGCCTGTTGGCTCATGGGCAGGAGTTCAAGCAGTTCATTGTAGATATGCCAGCTAAGCCTGATGTGATTTGTGTGCAGGAAACATGGCTCAAACCGAATGTGGAGTTTATCATACAGGGATATGTAGTGGTTTGTAGGGACAGAGATCTAGGGGGAGGGCGGATGTCTCACCTTCATAAAGCAAGGACTTCCCTACAGGATGCTAGGCAGAGGTATTGAACAGGAATATGTGGTTGAGAGGAGGGGTGATAGTGGTAGTGAACTACTATAAAGTCAGATATTGGACCTGGAAGTGCTGGAGAGGATTGAGGGCCAGGATAGAAGTAAGGTGTGGAGATTTTAATGCCCATGACACGCTCTGGGGGGGGAACGGATGGATGGAAATGGCCAAGTGATGGAAAATCTGATAGAAATGAAAGCTCTGTTGTGCCTGAATTATGACAGAGGGACCAGGATTGATGTAGCCACAGGGAAAGAGTCTGCCCTGGACCTCACTCTGGTATCTAGTGCGATGGCAGGAATCTGTGAATGGGAGGAGTCAACAGTAGGGAGTGATCATTATCCCATAGCATGCACAGTAGCCCGGAGGGAGGAGGAGATGTCAGTGGATGGAGTAGGCAGGTGGGTGTTTGGAAGGGCAAAGTGGGATCAGTTTCAGGAGCTGAGTGAGCAGGTGATGGCTCAAGTGGATATGAGAGGGGATGTGGATAGTATAAATAACTGGGTGAGAAAAGCGTTAGTAGGGGCAGCTACTGAGACTATACCTAAGAGTTCAAGGAGAAGGAGGAGGAAAGCAGTCCCATGGTGGACGGAGAAGTGACGGGTAATGTTGAGGAGTAGGATCAGGGCATTTAGAATACTGAAAAGGACGCATAACTAATAACATTTGTTTTACTTATTTAACTAGGCAAGTCGGTTAAGAACAAATTCTTATTTACAATGATGGCCAAACCAGGACGACGCTGGGCTAATTGTGCAGCGCCCTATGGGACTCTCAATCACGGCCGGATGTGATGTAGCCTGGATTCTAATCAGGGACTGTAGTGACGGCTCTTGCACTGAGATGCAGTGCCTTAGACCACTGCGCCACTCGGGAGCCCAGCCTGATTCAGTATAAGCAGGCCCAGGCCCTGGTGAGGAGAACCTCTCACAGTTCTGGGTGACTTTAACCTCCCCACGTCTACCTTTGACTCATTCCTCTCTGCCTCCTTCTTTCCACTCCTCTCCTCTTTTGACCTCACCCTCTCACCTTCCCCCCCTACTCACAAGGCAGGCAATACGCTTGACCTCATCAATACGCTTGACCTCATACTAGATGCTGTTCTTCCACTAATCTCATTGCAACTCCCCTCCAAGTCTCCGACCACTACCTTGTATCCTTCTCCCTCTCGCTCTCATCCAACACTTCCCACACTGCCCCRACTCGGATGGTATCGCGCCGTCCCAACCTTCGCTCTCTCTCCCCCGCTACTCTCTCCTCTTCCATCCTATCATCTCTTCCCTCTGCTCAAACCTTCTCCAACCTATCTCTGATTCTGCCTCCTCAACCCTCCTCTCCTCCCTTTCTGCATCCTTTGACTCTCTATGTCCCCTATCCTCCAGGCCGGCTCGGTCCCTCCCTCCTGCTCCGTGGCTCGACGACTCATTGCGAGCTCACAGAACAGGGCTCCGGGCAGCCGAGCGGAAATGGAGGAAAACTCGCCTCCCTGCGGACCTGGCATCCTTTCACTCCCTCCTCTCTACATTCTCCTCTTCTGTCTCTGCTGCTAAAGCCAATTTCTACCACTCTAAATTCCAAGCATCTGCCTCTAACCCTAGGAAGCTCTTTCCACCTTCTCCTCCCTCCTGAATCCTCCTCCCCTCCTCCCCCTCCTCCCTCTCTGCGATGACTTCGTCAACCATTTTGAAAAGAAGGTCGACGACATCCGATCCTCGTTTGCTAAGTCAAACGACACCGCTGGTTCTGCTCACACTGCCCTACCCTGTGCTTTGACCTCTTTCTCCCCTCTCTCTCCAGATGAAATCTCGCGTCTTGTGACGGCCGGCCGCCCAACAACCTGCCCGCTTGACCTATCCCCTCCTCTCTTCTCCAGACCTTTCCGGAGACCTTCTCCCTTACCTCACCTCGCTCATCAACTCATCCTTGACCGCTGGCTACGTCCCTTCCGTCTTCAAGAGAGCGAGAGTTGCACCCCTTCTGAAAAAACCTACACTCGATCCCTCCGATGTCAACAACTACAGACCAGTATCCTTCTTTCTTTTCTCTCCAAAACTCTTGAACGTGCCGTCCTTGGCCAGCTCTCCTGCTATCTCTCTCAGAATGACCTTCTTGATCCAAATCAGTCAGGTTTCAAGACTAGTCATTCAACTGAGACTGCTCTTCTCTGTGTCACGGAGGCGCTCCGCACTGCTAAAGCTAACTCTCTCTCCTCTGCTCTCATCCTTCTAGACCTATCGGCTGCCTTTGATACTGTGAACCATCAGATCCTCCTCTCCACCCTCTCCGAGCTGGGCATCTCCGGCGCGGCCACGCTTGGATTGCGTCCTACCTGACAGGTCGCTCCTACCAGGTGGCGTGGCGAGAATCTGTCTCCGCACCACGTGCTCTCACCACTGGTGTCCCCCAGGGCTCTGTTCTAGGCCCTCTCCTATTCTCGCTATACACCAAGTCACTTGGCTCTGTCATATCCTCACATGGTCTCTCCTATCATTGCTTGCAGACGACACACAATTAATCTTCTCCTTTCCCCTCTGATAACCAGGTGGGAATCGCATCTCTGCATGTCTGGCAGACATATCAGTGTGGATGACGGATCACCACCTCAAGCTGAACCTCGGCAAGACGGAGCTGCTCTTCCTCCCGGGGAAGGACTGCCCGTTCCATGATCTCGCCATCACGGTTGACAACTCCATTGTGTCCTCCTCCCAGAGTGCTAAGAACCTTGGCGTGATCCTGGACAACACCCTGTCGTTCTCAACTAACATCAAGGCGGTGACCCGTTCCTGTAGGTTCATGCTCTACAACATTCGCAGAGTACGACCCTGCCTCACCAGGAAGCGGCGCAGGTCCTAATCCAGGCACTTGTCATCTCCCGTCTGGATTACTGCAACTCGCTGTTGGCTGGGCTCCCTGCCTGTGCCATTAAACCCCTACAACTCATCCAGAACGCCGCAGCCCGTCTGGTGTTCAACTTCCCAAGTTCTCTCACGTCACCCCGCTCCTCCGCTCTCTCCACTGGCTTCCAGTTGAAGCTCGCATCCGTACAAGACCATGGTGCTTGCCTACGGAGCTGTGAGGGGAACGGCACCTCCGTACCTTCAGGCTCTGATCAGGCCCTACACCCAAACAAGGGCACTGCGTTCATCCACCTCTGGCCTGCTCGCCTCCCTACCTCTGAGGAAGTACAGTTCCCGCTCAGCCCAGTCAAAACTGTTCGCTGCTCTGGCACCCCAATGGTGGAACAAACTCCCTCACGACGCCAGGTCAGCGGAGTCAATCACCACCTTCCGGAGACACCTGAAACCCCACCTCTTTAAGGAATACCTAGGATAGGATAAAGTAATCCTTCTAACCCCCCCCCCCGCTTAAAAAGAGTTAGATGCACTATTGTAAAGTGGTTGTTCCACTGGATATCATAAGGTGAATGCACCAATTTGTAAGTCGCTCTGGATAAGAGCGTCTGCTAAATGACTTAAATGTAATGTAAATGAGAACTATCCGTCAGGCAAAGAGGTCATGTTGGCGTCGGTTCTGTGACAGGTCAGTCTAGTGTCAGTCTAACAGATGAGAAGGCAGAGATGACCAAAGCGTTTGTCGAAGTGCATAGCTCGGCAAATATGTCAGAGGGGCAGAAGGGGGAGAGAGAACGAGAGAGGAGCACCCTGGTGTGTTGCATAGTAGGGAGGATGTAAATGATGCGTTGAATGCACCATTTACCATGGCAGAGATGAAAAGGGCAATAGGTAAGGCTGGGTTAACTTCACCTGGGAAAGATGAGGTGTGCTATGTTATGTTGGCCCATCTTAGTGATGAGGCACTGGATAAGGTTTTGGTGTTGTACAACGCAGTGTGGGAGGGGGGGAAATTACCAGGCAGTTATAAGGATGCAGTAGTGGTACCAATCCGGAAGCCAGGGAAGGACCCAACGAGGCCAACAAGCTATCGGCTAATAGCTTTAACATCACATGTATGTAAGATTATGGAACGTATGATTACGGAGAGGCTAACTTACTTCCTGGAGAGCAGGGGGCTAGTATCGGCGCCACAGCGTGGGTTCAGGAAGGGAAGGGGAACTATGGACCCAGTGCTCTGCTTAGAAGCAGTCAGGGAGGCTCAGGTGAACAAGGAGACTGTTGTCGCTGTCTTTTCTGATGTGGAGAAGGTATATGATATCATGTGGAAGGAGGGATTGTTAATCAAGCTTGATATTAATGGAGTAGGAGGAAGAACGRACAACTGGATAAAGGATTTCATGTTTGGAAAGTGACTTTCCCACCCTCACCTGGATAGACTATCAGGCTACCTGGTGGATAACGGTACACCGCATGGGAACGTGATTAGTCCTCTGTTGTTCTCAATCATGAACAATGATGTTTACTCTCAGGTACAGCCGGATATCGGGAGGCCGTTATTTGCAGATGATGGGGCCTTATGGAAGAGGCAAAGAAATGTGCCATACATAATCAGGAAGTAATTGAGGTAGAGTGGTGGGGATTCAGGTTCCCTGTAGAGAGAACTCAGTTTTTTACAAGGAGGAGGGTGGGAGACGAGGTATGCTTGAGGTTATACAGTATGGGATAAACTTGGAGAGGGTGGGGGACTTCAGGTTCCTTGGGGTATACTTTGACACTAGACTGACCTGGACAAAACACATTGAGGGAGTTGTGGGAAAGTATAAGAATGTGATGTGCTGTCTGACGGGAAAGGAGTGGGGGGCTGGGCGTTCCTCATTGACGACCATGTATGTTGCATTGATCCGATCTGCAATAGACTATGACAGTATAGCGTATGGTTCGGCAGCCTGGACATCATTGGAAAGGCTAGATGTCATACAGGGACAAGGACTCAGAATATGTAGATTGGTGTTTCGGATGTCCCCAATGGCTGCACTACATGTGGAGATGGGGGAAATGCAATTGCAGATTAGGAGACAGCAGCTGGCAATTCATTATTGGGTCAACCTACAGGGACATGGGGTTTCTCATCCTGCAAAAGGGATTTTACAGCCATGCTGGGAAATGAGCGAAGACAGAACACAATCTTTGGGTGGGTAATATCCAGGGGAAGGAGATGGGATTGAATGGTAGGGAGTTTAGTCCAACAGTAGCTATTGTAAATCCACCATGGCTACTCCCGCCTCCAGTAGTTGATCTAGAAGTGTTGGAGAGACGACAGAAAGATAGGGAGGGTGTTAATCCATCTAATTTGTTTAAGAGACACAGTATCTAGACATATCAGAATTTTGTGGCCATTTACACAGATGCTTCAAAAGATCCAAGGAGAAACAAGAGTCAATAGAACTCATTAATTACAAATAGGAATCACTGAGTCACAATAAGAGAGGATGAGCATCCTCCCTTGCCCTGACTCTGATCATAATGCCAGAGCTCTAGGACTGTTGCATCCTCAGATCCTTCTAAATATATATATATATATACACTACCAGTCAAAAGTTGACACACCTACTCATTCAAGGGTTTTTCTTTATTTTTACTATTTTCTACATTGAAGAATAATAGTGAAGATATCAAAACTATGAAATACACATATGGAATAATCTTGTAACCAAAAAAGTGTTAAAACAAATAAAAATTCTCTTAACCAGCTTCATGAGGAATGCTTTTCCAACAGTCTTGAATAGTTACCACATATGCTCAGCACTTGTTGGCTGCTTTTCCATCACTCTGTGGTAGAGGTCGACCGATTAATCGCAATGGCCGATTAATTAGGGCCAATTTCAAGTTTTCATAACAATCGGTAATCAGCATTTTTGGACACCGATTGTGGCCAATTTTAATATTTTTTAAAATATTTTTGTAACCTTTATTTAACTATTCAAGTCAGTTAAGAACACATTCTTATTTTCAATGACGGCCTAGGAACGGTGGGTTAACTGCCTTGTTCAGGGGCAGAACGACAGATTTTTACCTTGTCAGCTCGGGGATTCGATCTTGCAACCTTCCGGTTACTAGGCCAACGCTCTAACCACCTGCCTTACATTGCACTCCACGAGTGCCTACTTCTACAAACGGGTGATGATTTAACAAGTGCATTCGCGAAAAAAGCACTGTCGTTGCACCAATGTGTACCTAACCATAAACATCAATGCCTTTCTTTAAAATCAATACACAAGTATATATTTTTAAACCTGCATATTTAGTTAATATTGCCTGCGAACATGACTTTCTTTTAACTAGGGAAATTGTGTCACTTCTCTTGTGTTCCGTGCAAGCAGTCAGGGTATATGCAGCAGTTTGGGCCGCCTGGCTCGTTACGAACTGTGTGAAGACCATTTATTCCTAACAAAGACCGTAATTAATTTGCCAGAATTGTACATAATTATGACATAACATTGAAGGTTGTACAATGTAACAGCAATATTTAGACTTAGGGATGCCACCCGTTAGATAAAATATGGAACTGTTCCGTATTTCACTGAAAGAATAAACGTTTTGTTTTCGAAATGATCGTTTCCGGATTTGACCCTATTAATGACCTAAGGCTCGTGTTTCTGTGTGTTATAATTAAGTCTAGGATTTGATATTTGATAGAGCAGTCTGACTGAGCGGTGGAAGGCAGCAGCAGGCTCGTAAGCATTCATTCAAACAGCACTTTTGTGCGTTTGCCAGCAGCTTTTCGTTGTGCTTCAAGCATTGAGCTGTTTATGACTTCAAGCCTATCAACTCCCGAGATTAGGCTGGTGTAACCGATGCGAAATGGCTAGCTAGTTAGCGGGGTTTGCGCTAATAGTGTTTTAAGCGGTGACGGCACTCGCTCTGAGACCTTAATGTAGTTGTTCCCCGTGGCATTTGTGGAGCAATGGATAATGATGCTTCGAGGGTGGCTGTTTTCGATGTGTTCCTGGTTCGAGCCCAGGTAGGGGCGAGGAGAGGGACGGAAGCTATACTGTTACACTGGCAATACTAAAGTGCCTATAAGAACATCCAATAGTCAAAGGTATATGAAATACAAATGGTATAGAGAGAAATAGTGCTATAATTCCTATAATAACTACAACCTAAAACTTCTTACCTGGGAATATTGAAGACTATTGTTAAAAGGAACCACCAGCTTTCATATGTTCTCATGTTCTGAGCAAGGAACTTAAACATTAGCTTTTTTAAATGGCACATATTGCACTTTTACTTTCTTCTCCAACACTTTGTTTTTGCATTATTTAAACCAAATTGAACATGATTCATTATTTATTTGAGGCTAAATAGATTTGATTGATGTATTATATTAAGTTAAAATAAGTGTTCATTCAGTATTGTTGTATTTGTCATTATTACATTTTTAATAAAAAATAAAAAAAATGGGCCGATTTTAATCGGTATCGGCTTTTTTGGTCCTCCAATAATCGGTATTGGCGTTGAAAAATCATAATCGGTCGACCTCTACTCTGTGGTCCAACTCATCCCAAACCATCCCAATTGGGTTGAAGTCTGGTGATTGTGGAGGCCAGGTCATCTGATGTAGCACTTCATCACTCTCCTTGGTCAAATAGCCCTTACTCAGCCTGGAGGTGTGTTTTGGGTCATTGTCCTGTTGCAAAATAAATGCTAGTCCCACTAAGCGAAAGCCAGATGGGATGGTGTATCACTGCAGAATGCTGTTGTAGCCATGCTGGTTAAGTGTGCCTTGAATTCTAAATAAATCACAGACAGTGTCACCAGCAAAGCACCCCCTCAGAATTACACCTCCTCCTCCATGCTTCATGGTGGGAACCACACATGTTGATATCATCCGTTCACCTACTCTGCGTCTCACCAAGAGTCAGAGGTTGGAACCAAAAATCTCAAATTTGGTCTCATCAGACCAAAGGACAGATTTCCACCTGTCTAATGTCCATTGCTTGTGTTTCTTGGCCCAAGCAAATCTCTTCTTCTTATTGGTGTCCTTTAGTAGTGGTTTCTTTGCAGTAATTCGACCATGAAGGCCTGATTCGTGCAGTCTCTGAACAGTTGATGTTGAGATGTCTGTCACTTGAACTCTGAAGCATTTATTTGGGCTGCAATCTGAGGTGCAGTTAACTAATTAACTTTTCCTCTGCAGCAGAGGTAACTCTAGGTCTTCCTTTCCTGTGGCGGTCCTCATGAGACAGTTTCATCATAGCGCTTGATGGTTTTTGCAACTGCACTTGAAACTTTCAAAGTTCTTAATGTTCCATATTGACTGACCTTCATGTCTTAAATTAATGATGCACTGCCGTTTCGCTTTGCTTATTTGAGCTGTTCTTGCATTAATATGGACGGTCTTATACCAAATAGGGCTATCTTCTATATTTTTTATACATGTTTTTATCTAACCTTTTATTTAACTAGGCAAGTCAGTTAAGAACAAATTCTTATTTACAATGACGGCCTAGGAACAGTGGGTTAACTGCCTTGTTCAGGGGCAGAACAGCAATTTTTACCTTTGTCAGCTCGGGGTTTCGATCTAGCAATGCCACCCCTACCTTGTCACAACTGATTGGCTTTAACACATTAAGAAGGAAAGAAATTCCACAAATTAACTTTTAACAAGGCCACACCTGTTAATTGAAATGCATTCCAGTGACGACCTCATGAAGCTGGTTCAGAAAATGCCAAGTGTGCAAAGCTGTCATCATGGCAAAGGGTGGCAACTTTGAACAATCTCAAATATAAAATATTTCAGATTTTTTATAAACTATTTTCCACATTGTAGAATAATAAACACATATGAAAACACAAATACAGTGGGGCAAAAAAGTATTTAGTCACCCACCAATTGGGCAAGTTCTCCCACTTAAAAAGATGAGAGAGGCCTGTAATTTTCATCATAGGTACCCTTCAACTATGACAGACAAAATGAGGAAAAAAAATCCAAAAAATCACATTGTAGGATTTTTTTATGAATTTATTTGCAAATTATGGTGGAAAATAAGTATTTGGTCAATAACAAAGTTTATATCAATACTTTGTTATATTACCCTTTGTTGGCAATGACAGAGGTCAAACGTTTCTGTAAGTCTTCACAAGGTTTTCACACACTGTTGCTGGTATTTTGGCCCATTCCTCCATGCAGATCTCCTCTAGAAGCAGTGATGTTTTGGGGCTGTTGCTGGCAACACGGACTTTCAACTCCTCCAAAGATTTTCTATGGGGTTGAGATCTGGAGACTGGCTAGGCCACTCCAGGACCTTGAAATGCTTCTTACGAAGCCACTCCTTCGTTGCCCGGGCGGTGTTTAGGATCATTGTCATGCTGAAAGACCCAGCCAAGTTTCATCTTCAATGCCCTTGCTGATGGAAGGAGGTTTTCACTCAAAATCTCACAATACATGCCCCATTCATTCTTTCCTTTACACGGATCAGTCGTCCTGGTCCCTTTGCAGAAAAACAGCCCCAAAGCATGATGTTTCCACCCCCATGCTTATGGTGTTCTTTGGATGCAACTCAGCATTCTTTGTCCTCCAAACACGACGAGTTGAGTTTTTACCAAAAAGTTATATTTTTGTTTCATCTGACCATATGACATTCTCCCAATCTTCTTCTGGATCATCCAAATGCTCTCTAGCAAACTTCAGACGGGCCTGGACATTTACTGGCTAAAGCAGGGGGACACCGTCTGGCACTGCAGGATTTAAGTCCTGGCGGCGTAGTGTGTTACTGATGGTTAGGCTTTGTTACTTTGGTCCCAGCTCTCTGCAGTCATTCACTAGGTCCCCCCGTGTGGTTCTGGGATTTTTGCTCACCGTTCTTGTGATCATTTTGACCCACGGGGTGAGATCTTGCATGGAGCCCCAGATCGAGGGAGATTATCAGTGGTCTTGTATGTCTCCATTTCCTAATAATTGCTCCCACAGTTGATTTCTTCAAACCAAGCTGGCTTACCTATTGCAGATTAGTCCTCCCAGCCTGGTGCAGGTCTACAATTTTGTTTCTGGTGTCCTTTGACGGCTCTTTGGTCTTGGCCATAGTGGAGTGTGACTGTTTGAGGATGTGGACAGGTGTCTTTTATACTGATAACAAGTTCAAACAGGTGCCATTAATACAGGTAACGAGTGGAGGACAGAGGAGCCTCTTAAAGAAGAAGTTACAGCTCTGTGAGAGCCAGAAATCTTGCTTGTTTGTAGGTGACCAAATACTTATTTTCCACCATAATTTGCAAATAAATTCATTAAAAATCCTACAATGTGATTTTCTGGATTTTTTTTCTCATTTTGTCTGTCATAGTTGAAGTGTACCTATGATGAAAATTACAGGCCTCTCTCATCTTTTTAAGTGGGAGAACTTGCACAATTGGTGGCTGACTAAATACTTTTTTGCCCCACTAATAATAATAAGAGACTTGCTTGCACTAAGAAACACGAGCAATGGACATTAGACCGGTGGAAATCTGTCCTTTGGTCTGATGAGTCCAAATTTGAGATTTTTGGTTCCAACCTCTGTCTTTATGAGACGCAGAGTAGGTGAACGGATGATCTCCGCATGTGTGGCTCCCAGCATGGAGGAGGTGTCGAGCAGAACAACTGTCAAGTCATCAGTTCTGCTCTCTGGCACATTCAGATGAGAGTGCTCTGAAATCAGAGTAGATAGCCATAGTGAATTTGCGAACGCGCCCTAAATTACTAGAGGGGCTGCTATGTCATAAACCCCTAAAGTTCCAGAATGTAATGGATTACAATGGCAGCCATTATGGCCAGGGAGAAATCCAAACAAGTCTAATTGGAAGGAATGATTAGCAGTGGAGGTGAGGCTTTTCCTGTTTTTACTTTTGCAGGAAAATAAAAGTCAGGTGAAGGAGCAGGAGCACTGTGGTGGACAGGTAAGGATTAGCTGCATGGGATTGGGTCTGCATGGGATTAGGTGTAAAAGTCAGAAATTGTGTAATAAAATTGTCAACCTAAAATATTGTCATATAATAATAAATATAGTTTATACAGGTTTTATAATATTTTCTGTATAAATGGCTGCTAAAATATATGTAAACAAAACATAAATATCTAAATTATTGTGTTCTTGGAGAGCTGTGAGTGTTAGGCCTATTACATGATACAATATCAGCACTTGTTGCATTTATAACTTGTCTAAGTCCTATCATCAAATAATTTGATCCATGGCTATGGATCAACTGCATTGTTTGAATGGAATAGTAGTAGTTGATTATTTTATATAGCACTTTTCTTTACAAACAATAATCTGAAGAAGTGTGTGTTTTTCCATGAGGCTGGGAGAAAATGTTGCTGATTTAAAGCTCATTTCCTGTAATTTTACACATTTTGGGACAGAAAGGAAAAAGTTGTATAGCTCATCTCATGCTATTCTACACATTGTGCCATGAGGCTGAGAGGAAATGTTGCATTTTTAAAGCTAATTAAACCGAAAATATAGGTGTGTTGACTGTGATGAAGGACTGTGGTAAATGAACAAATGAAATAGGCAATAGTATGGTCCATATACTGTAGCCATAGAAGCACAGTGGCATGCCTCAATGCAATCATATTCGTGGCTTATTGGGGGTGTGGCTTTCAGTTAGTTATTTTTGGCAACCCATCCCATGAGAGTGAATGTCATTCCAGTTAATCTGTTATATTTAATAAAATCTTACTACCCCAGTGCACTGCTTGCTATGAATTATATCTGATGGTTTTTGCATGTTTAGGTAAAAACATGTTTTGTTTTATTTAACCTTTATTTAACTAGGAAAGTCAGTTAAGAACAAATTCTTATTTACAATGATGGCCTACCAGAAGGCACAAGTCCTCCTGCGGGGACAGGGGCTGGGATTAAAGAAAATTGAATAAAATAAATATAGGACAAAACACACATCACGACAAGAGAGACACCACTGCACTACATGAAGAGACACCTAAGACAACAACATAGCATGGTAGCAACATAACATGGTAGCAGCACAAAACATGGTACAAACATTATTGGGCATAGACAACAGCACAAAGGGCAAGAAGGTAGCGACAACAATACATCACGTGAAGAAGCCACAACTGTCAGTAAGGGTGTCCATGATTGAGTCTTTGACTAAAGAGATAAAACGGTCCAGTTTGAGTGCTTTTTCAGTTCGCGAGCTGCAGCGAACTGAAAAGAGGTGCTTTGGGGACCTTTTAACAGATTGTGACTGTCAGAATGGGTGTTGTATGTGGAGGATGAGGTCTGCAGTAGATATCTCAGATAGGGGGGAGTGAGGCCTAAGAGGGATTTATAAATAAGCATCAACCAGTGGGTCTTGCAATGGGTATACAGAGATGACCAGTTTACAGAGGAGTATATAGTGCAGTGATGTGTCCTATAAGGAGCATTGTTGGCAAATCTGATGGCCGAATAGCAAACATCTAGCTGCTCGAGAGTACCCTTACCTGCCGATCTATAAATTACGTCTCCATAATCTAGCATGGGTAGGATGGTCATCTGAATCAGGGTTAGTTTGGCAGCTGTGGTGAAAGAGGAGCGATTACAATAGAGAAAACCAAGTCTAGATTTAACCTTAGTCTGCAGCTTTGATATGTGCTGAGAGAAGGACAGTGTACCGTATAGCCATACTCCCAGGTATTTGTATGAGGTGACTATCTCAAGCTCTAAACCCTCAGAGGTAGTAATCACACCGGTGGCGAGAGGGGCATTATTCTTACCAAACCACATGACCTTTGTTTTGGAGGTGTTCAGAACAAGGTTAAGGGCAGAGAAAGCTTGTTGGACGCTAAGAAAGCTTTGTTTGTAGAGAGTTTAACACAAAATCCGGGGAGGGGCCAGTCAAGTATATGACTGTATTATCTGCATATAAATGGATGAGAGCGCTTCCTATTGCTTGAGCTATGTTGTTGATGTAAATTGAGAAGAGCGTGGGGCCTAGGATCGAGCCTTGGGGTACTCCCTTGGTGACAGGCAGTGGCTGAGACAGCCTGCACTCTTTGAGAAAGGTAGTTAGCAAACCAGGCCAAAGACCCCTTAGAGACACCAATACTCCTTAGCCAGCCCACAAGAATGGAATGGTCTACTGTATCAAAGGCATTGGCAAAGTCAATAAAAATAGCAGCACGACATTGCTTAGAATCAAGGGCAATGGTGACATCATTTAGTACCTTTTAAGGTTTCAGTGACACATCCATAACCTGAGCGGAACCACATTGCATACCCGAGAGAATACTATAGACATCAAGAAAGCCAGTCAGTTGATTATTGACAAGTTTTTCCAACACTTTTGATAAACAGAGCAAAATAGAAATTGACCTATAACAGTTAGGATCAGCTTGACCTCCCCCTTTAAATAAAGGATGCACCGTGGCTGCCTTCCAAGCAATGGGAACCTCCCCAGAGAGGAGAGAGTTTAAGAAGGTCAGAGAGAGGCTTGGCGATGATAGTGCAGCAACCTTAAAGAAGAAAAGGTCTAAACGATCTGAACCAGATGTTTTTTTGGGGTCAAGTTTAGCACCTCGGACTGAGTGATCGACCTGCAGGGATAAACTTTGTAGCGGGGCAGGGGAAAAAGAGGGAGGAGCATTGGGAATAGTCAAATTAGAAGGGGTGGGAGATGAGGAAATGTTGGACTGGCAAGGAGGCATGGCAGAGTCAAATAGGAATGCTGACCTAATGAAGTGGTGATTAAAGACCTCAGCCATATGCTCCTTGTCAGTAATAAACACATCATCAACATTAAGGGACATGGGCAGCTGTGAGGAGGAGGGTTTATTCTCCAGGTCTTTAAACGTTTTCCAGAACTAATTTGGGTTAGACCCACAGAGAGAGAATTGCTCCTTAAAATAACTAACATTGGCCTTCCCGATAGCCTGAGTGCACTTATTTCTAATTTGCCTGAACAAGAGCCAGTCAGCCTGAGTATACTTGTGCAGAGCGATTTGCTAAATGGAATTCTTGAGGTGGAGTAACTCTGCCAGATCACAGTCGAACCAAGGGCTGAACCTGTTTTTAATTCTCATTTTCTTTACGGGTGCGTATTTGTTAAAGATACCACTGAAAATATAAAAAAAGAAGGTCCAAGCATCTTCGACAGGGATCAAGCTGATTCTATACCAATTTACAGAGGCCAAATCATGAAGGCTCATTCAAGTTTTTAGCAAGCGTCTATGACAGGTCAGGGCAGGTCGTTTCACTGAGCAGCCATTACGAACACAGGCTGTAAAACATTGATCACTAAGGTCATTACAGAAAACACCAGACTGATACCTATCAGGATTATTTGTAAGGATAACATCAAGGAGAGTAGCCTTTTCTGGGTGTTTGTATGTCCCATTTGGAACACTGACAAGTAAAGAGCATAAAAATGGGTGTGGTCACGAGCATTGGAGCCTAACCACAGCAGCTTCACCCAGAAGATCCATCATTTTCTTGCCACTACACTTTGAACCGCAGAAGATTGAAGCTTGTGATTGGTTTAGTAGGTTCTGGGACCAAGGCGATTGGATGCGCGTTTGTAAAAAAAACTATTAGAATGGAGCAGGCAGCCACGGCAGACTAGAAAGGCATGTTCGTTCTCCGCTGAAAAAAATGTTTATGAACTTAATTGTCAAAAGAGTAGCACTGCAACTTGTAGCGCTGTTTCGTACACATAATTGTCAACACATTCATTTGATGTCAGTCCTGTTCCTGTTGCAGAATGCTTCCTTTTGACAGCATGTGACAGTATAGAAAAGGAGAGCCAAAAACAAATGGATAGCATACTATCATAGATTCAATTTAGACTACATAGGCTGTCGTGGTAATTTCCTGTATTACTCAATAATGAGAGAGACAACCACACACAAGTCAGAGTTATATTATAAAGTCCATCTTTAATTATATATGAGCTTCACCATAGCCCTTTTTGACTCTCAGATCAATTAAGTGTCTATAAATGAATTCTCTGAGAGACCTTACAAAACAACTCATTCCATCTTTTATAGCCAAGATACACCCCTCTCAACGCACATGACGAATAACAGATCTTAGGAACATTACAAAGAACCTTTTACTTGAAAGAGGAGTATCCCATAGCTAGATAGCATTAGCTATAAATTATCGTTCAGTTTGGTCTCCTAAAACAAGATTTTAATCTCGTTCTTGGTACCACTTAGTARGAAAACATTACCTCATCCAATGGCATGTATCAATTGTCAATTCTAGATACGCCCATCTCAAATACACCCCCTCTTTTCCCCACTCCTGGAGAAGCTCACTAAGGGGAGTGAACCTCTAGGTCATATACTATGAAAGATAAGTTCAACATCAGAAGAGGTGGTATAATGGTTCCAGACATAATGGAGCCCTTCACATGGTTTCACAGATGATTCACATATTACCAGACATGTAAAAGACAAGCCTGACCTCTCCCCTCTCTGGGCCCCAAGTGACTTTTCKC
The DNA here is from genome assembly GCF_002910315.2 of Salvelinus sp. IW2-2015. Lineage (NCBI taxonomy): Eukaryota > Metazoa > Chordata > Actinopteri > Salmoniformes > Salmonidae > Salvelinus > Salvelinus sp. IW2-2015. The sequence goes on from NC_036855.1 coordinate 14,897,820, forward strand.
TAGAGAGAAAGYAAAATTCAACTGCCAACAGTATAGTCCAAAAGAAGACATTCTAATGACAAGCATAAAGATATCTAAAACATCTTATTTATATATGTTACCTAACTAATTCTGATTCAGCCACGACAAAGCCTACAAACAATTACAATGGCAAAGTCACAATAATCACAAGAATGGCTTCAGATCAAAGTCTACGTTAAGCCCGAATGAGCAAGGGTCTTTAAATTAAAGATCCAGGCAGCCTCTCGTTTTAACAATAAATTGTCGAGGTCACCCCCTCTCCTAGGGAGGGTGACATGTTCGATGCCAATATAACGCAGAGACGAAATCGAGTGGTTTGCTTCCAAAAAGTGGGCCGCAACTGGGTAAGTCGAGTTTTTTCACCTAATGGTGCTACGATGCTCTGAGATACGTACTTTTAATTTGCGCTTTGTTTTACCCACAATTTTTAACACAAGGACAAGTTATAAGATAAATAACTGTGTTAGTGGAGCATGTAATAACACCTTTGATTGGGATCTGTTTCCCTGTTTGGGGGTGTTTGAAGGATCTACATTTATACATCAAAAAATGTGACAGATATAAATAATTTTTACTGTTATGGGAAGAATTCTTTAGAAATAACTTGTCTGACATGTTTTTTGTTACACTTCTTATACCGCAAACAACATCCATCTATGTATAACCAGTACAAGGCTAGAAGGAATAGCATTTATGATTGTACAATATTGCTTAGGGCGACAAGGAAATCATATTTTATCATAAAATAATTATATCTGAGGATATTACCACTTTCATCTAAAGGATCTGTACGAGACCAAATATTTTTGTTCATCCTTTTTTCAAAGAATATGGTATTGTTACCAGGGCAAACGAGAATCCCCTGACTGCAGTGTGCAGTTCGGGGCCGGGCTCAATGTGGGCGGAGTCAAGCGCGTTTAACCTGAACCCTTCCTGTCTCCTTCAAGGTCAACCAAGTTGAGGTTCACATCGAAAGTATTAACGTCAACGAAAGCGAATCTTAATCGAGCCTAACCTACATTGATAAAAATATAAACCGTGGAAGTGAGACTGTCATTATGCATAATGTACTTTGTAATATTCATGTTATACCAGTGCAGTGGTATATTTTTATATAACCAACTACCGCACCGATGTTAGCATAGCGTTAATTAGCATCCATTTGCATTTGAGCTAGCTAAGTAGCAATAGCACCCTTTTGCATGTGAGTTAGCTAATTCCTTACAATGAGGGAATCTTATTTGGACAAATTTGCCTACTTGAGCAGTAAGCCTAGGTTTACATGTACAGTTATGTAATCGATTTGATTGTTGATTTTCTGTGTTTCAATGTATGCCTTGTTGTGTTTGGCTGGCTCTAAATGTGTATCGTTGATGCCGACGGCCATTCCCTTAGTTACACCTAGTGAGTCTACACATAGTATATACAATAATGAAATCACCTGGTCCCAACATACATGGCAAGTCAAGAAAAGTCATTGTAACTTGTCCACACTGCAAACTGAAGTTAAATAAGAAAAACTTCAAAACACATTTATGAAGAAAGCACACACGTTGCTTTGAAACAGTGTCCAATGAAATATTTTTGGCATATGAGTGCATTGATGTGATAAATGGTGTGTTTGCAGTCAAAAATACATTTTCTGGTCCAGCAACACCCATAAATGTTGTTTAAAATAGTTTGGCCAATTCAGTTCCAACTGTGTTGAAAACTGTTATGCATGCTGGAGTATTAAAAAGCTGTTGAATTGTACTTTTTCTTTACTTTCACATACACTGTGTTCACAGAAACATTGCTCTGATCTTGTCCCCTGGACCTTGGAGGACTTTTTGTGTGGATGATGTTCAGGTCAGATATTCCTTTAAATGATTCCACTGAACTGTACCATTTGATTGTCATTCCTTTACTGAAAAGTGTACCTTGTTCACACCACAGGGCCTACCAAAGCAAGGTTTCTCAAACAACTGTGGGGTGTTTGTTTTGATGGTAAGATGTTGGCTATTCAGTATATTATATTAGTCCTATTTTCTGTTATTACATGAAACGTTATTATTATTTCTGTGCTTGCAGCATGCAAAGCACACTATTGTTATTGCTCATACTTTTTCTTGTTTATTATTCTTGACACTTTTTGGGACCTATTTCCTACAGTTTTTACACGACATACACAATTCATACATCAAACTCCTGCAGAGCTGGATGCTGATGTGACTTCTTGGGGGGGGATGTCTTCTACATCCTGAAATATATTCTGGGGGTGTTTATCATTATTGTTGTTATCATAACTATCAAACTTAACAACCTACTTAACTTACAGTACACTCTGTACATTGCAATGGAAGCACAGTGTGATTTCACTGAGGCATGTATAAATTATGAAATTCTCATCACTAGTGGATATAATTTTTTTTTGGGATAACCATCCGATTGTGTGATTTTCTTTTTCAAAGGAAAACATGCAGCAAATTAGGCGATGATGGTGCCTAGTTCTCCTGCAGAACTTTCCCATGCCGTAAGTCTTGAATATTTACAAAAACTTTTCATTTGCATCCTTAAAATCACTTGTTTCACTGTAGCCAGACTGACCTGAATATATTGAATGTATGTAATGTATGTCATTCACTCACTAAGGTCTGAAGAAGAGAGGTTGAAAGATCGAAAAAGGCAGCGAAAACAAAACACACTACAGGTAGGAGGTGTCATGATGAGTGGTATAGTCTTAAACCAATGTTTAAAGACTTAACCCCCCTCTCATATGATGAGTGGTATAGTCTTAAACCAATGTTTAAAGACTTAAACCCCGCCCCTCTCCAATATATTTCAGGATGATGTAGAAGACTTCCCCCCCCAAGAAGTCACAGCATGTCACATCAGCATCCAGCTCTGCAGGATCAGGTACTGTATAGGCTGTTAGCTAAAGTAAGGTGCATTCAGGTACACACATCCCAAGAGGTTCCCTTACATTACTTAATGACCACAATCTGTTTTCTTTCTAGASGATACTGGGAACAAAATGCACGGCGAACTGGGAGCTGTGAACTGGGTATGTAGTCTACTGTGTGTAAGGCTGAAGGCTTGATGCATGGCAAGATATAATAGTTGTGACAACTTGTTGAGTAGTTATAGATAAAACCCCTTTAGTAATAGGAGCTTTTGTTTGCATGGTGGTATTGTGAAAGTGGGGTGTAATTTGACATGATCACCCAATGAGGCTCTACTCATATTTATTCTTCCTTTTTCTTCAAGGAAGCAGATGTTCTTCAAAGGGACACCCTAGAGGCAGCAAGGAGGTGCAAACGACAAAACATTTAAAGGCACTGTTTCCCTCCCTAGTGTAATTGGGATGGGCGGGGAAGACCGCATTACAACCCTTAAAGAACTACYGTTGTATGATGGCCTGGATGAAGAGGAAAATATTCTCCTCTAGGAAACGTTCATGTTCCAGTTAGAGAGATTATGAGATGTTCTATGTGGAGGCAGTTGATAACAAGAACATTACTGTCTGCCTCTTTTGAGGAGCAGGAGTGAAGCCATTTTGAGGAGTGGTCAAACCTTGTTTTTGTCTGCTGTGTTAATTGTTAATTGTGTTTAGTAAAGAAGATGTAGAAGTCACCCGAGTCTCTGATCTCTTTACTGGAGCTGGTATAACTTGATGTACAAAGCACATTCAGCTTGTCAGTATGTCTATATGGTGTAGTCTGTCTCCATTCTCATGAGGAAAGTAAATAGCAGTATAAATCAGGATAGGTAGTAACTGTGTATATATATGCTCAATTAAATAATATAATTACAAAGTTATAACATTTATCAACACAATTTTAACAGTACATGACAAGTCTGTTGTTCCCTGCAACAATATCAGTAGCTGGCTTCAAATATAGGATGAAGCAAAAAGTGTTACAACACATGTGTTGGTACCACTTTAAATAATATTTCTTATGATCTTCAAAAATGAAATACGTTTGTATTAAACGTGTGCCTTGCACAAACTTGTGTGTTTGTATTCTGTCTGTGACTGTCAAACAAAAAAGTGGGCGGGGTCAAACGTTTGACTCCGCCCACATCGAGCCCGGCCCCGAACTGCACACTGCAGTCAGGGATACTTGGGGCAGACTGACATTCCAATTCAACGGGTCAGCACCTGACGTCATTCTCTTGGTAACAACGTGTGTTGTGGTTGCCTAGTTGTTTAATAGCGCAATCACAAAGTTTCATTGCAAATATGCCAAAAAAGAATGGAAAGAAAAGCGGAGATAAATCAACCAAAAAAGAGATCATTGGATTTGGAGACAAAACGTGTTTTGACGACGCATTGTCTGAAGGTGGAAAAGATTTCTACCGGTCGCAGATACGAGACTTGGAGGAACAATTGGAAAAGTGAGAGTTTTCTTTGGGTGGTCCGCACAGATCATTTCTATTCATATTTAGTCTAATCTCTGATCCTCTGAATAATAAATAATGTTGCGAGTCAACACGCACTGACACTATCAGATTATTGTTGGAACAATAGTTGGATAATATAACCACATAATGACAAAATAGAACCCATTGCCGTTACGAAAACTGCGGTGCATGTGCGTAAAATAGGCAATCAAACACGAATCAGTTAGGACTAATGCAAATCATTAAAATATGTGTTATTTATAAAATACTGCACATTTAACGTTAAAACAAAATACACCATAATAATATGAAACTAAATCATGTTAATTCCAAGCTTGTACCCTTCCAATCAAGTTTCCATGACTGAATCCCACCCTCATCCTATTTTCTCACCTCATATTTGCAGATATCAGCACAAATGTGATGAGTTGGAGGTGCAACAGAAGGACTTCTCCTCTCAGTATTTCACCATTGAGAAGGAGAAGAAAGACATTGTGCTCTACCTGAAGCGCTCCCTGGCCCAGAAGGAGGATGAGCTCACAGACTTGTTGGAGAGACTGGTGGGACTGCAGCAGGCCAAGGATGCTGAGAAGGACTCCTTTGAGCTGCAGCTCAGTCAACTTCGCCAAGAGTTCCAGGAGAACAAGGACAAGCTCACCTCAGAGAACATGGTCCTTGGTAAGATACTAAGAACCTCGACACCATAACATTCCATCCACATGATCCACCACCAGACTTTTATTTAAAACCAGCTCAAAAATATCTGATCAAACTTTGATAATTTACAGTTGAAGTTGGAAGTTTACATACACCATAGCCAAATACATTTAAACTCAGTTCTTCACAATTCCTGACATTTAATCCTAGTAAAAACTCCCTGTCCTAGGTCAGTTAGGATCACCACTTTATTTTAAGAATGTGAAATGCCAGAATAATAGTCGAGAGAATGATTTATTTCAGCTTTTATTTATTTCATCACATTCCCAGTGGGTCAGAAGTTTACATACACTCAATTAGTATTTGGTAGCATTGCCTTTAAATTGTTTAACTTGGGTCAAACATTTCGGGTAACAGCCTTCCACAAGCTTCCCACAATAAGTTGGGTGAATTCTGGCCCATTCCTCCTGACAGAGCTGGTGTAACTGAGTCAGGTTTGTAGGCCTCCTTGCTCGCGCACACTTTTTCAGTTCTGCCCATAAATGTTCTATAGGATTGAGGTCAGGGTTTTGTGATGGCCTCTCCAATACCTTGACTTTGTTGTCCTTAAGCCATTTTGCCACAACTTTGGAAGTATGCTTGGGGTCATTGTCCATTTGGAAAGACCCATTTGCGACCAAGCTTTAACTTCCTGACTGATGTCTTGAGATGTTGCTTCAATATATCCACATAATTTCCTTTCCTCATGATGCCATCTATTTTGTGAAGTGCACCAGTCTGTCCTGCAGCAAAGCACCCCCACAACATGATGCTGCCACAACCCGTGCTTCACGGTTGGGATGGTGTTCTTCGGCTTGCAAGCGTCCCCCTTTTTCCTCCAAACATAACGATGGTCATTATGGTCAAACAGTTCAATTTTTTGTTTCATCAGACCAGAGGACATTTCTCCAAAAAGTACAATCTTTGTCCCCATGTGCAGTTACAAACTGTAGTCTGGCTTTTTTTATGGCGGTTTTGGAGCAGTGGCTTCTTCCTTGCTAAGCGGTCTTTCAGGTTGTGTCGATATAGGACTCATTTTATTGTGGATATAGATACTTTTGTACCTGTTTCCTCCAGCATCTTCACAAGGTCCTTTGCTGTTGTTCTGGGATTGATTTGCACTTTTGCCACCAAAGTACATCTATCTCTAGGAGACAGAACGCGTCTTCTTCCTGAGCGGTTGACGGCTGCATGATCCCATGGTTGTTATACTTGCGTACTATTGTTTGTACAGATGAAAATGGTACCTTCAGGCGTTTGGAAATTGCTCCCAAGGATGAACCAGACTTGTGGAGGTCTACAATATTTTTTCTGAGGTCTTGGCTGATTTCTTTTGATTTTCCCATGATGTCCAAGCAAAGAGGCAATGAGTTTAAAGGTAGGCCTTGAAATACATCCACAGGTACACCTCCAATTGACTCAAATTATGTCAATTAGCCTATCAGAAGCTTCTAAAGCCGTGACATCATTTTATGGAATTTTCCAAGCTGTTTAAAGGCACAGTCAACTTAGTGTATGTAAACTTCTGACCCACTGGAATTGTGATACAGTGAATTATAAGTGAAATAATCTGTCCGTAAACAATTGTTGGAAAAATGACTTGTGTCATGCACAAAGTAGATGTCCTAACCGACTTGCCAAAACTATAGTTTGTTAACAAGCAAATTTGTGGAGTCGTTGAGAAACAAGTTTAAATGACTCCAATCTAAGTGTATGTAAACTTCCGACTTCAACTGTAATTGAATTACTCCTAACACCATCCACATGCAGCGGGTAAGCTAGCAGCTCTCGAGGAGTTCCGTGTGCAGAAGGAGGAGCTGATGGCCCACTTGGAAGGCCTGGAGGAGCAGCTTGGGAAGCAGAGACAGGAGCACCACACAGTCATCTACAGCCTGGAGAGGAAGGCTGTGCTGGACAATGACAGGTCAATGCCATTATGTTAAGAAGCCATTTGTACACTGTATGATCTGGTCATAAGCTCCTGCTCATGCTGTCCTCCCTCCCTGCTCCCTCTAGACTAAAGAAGGAGATGCAGCAGCACGTGGCGGCGGTGGCAGCCGAGTTTCGGCGCGTGTCGGACAGGAAGATGCCAGAGACGACCATGAGGGCCATCCACGAGAATGTGTCTGTGACGGCCCAGCTTAGTCAGCTGTCAGACAAGAGCAAGCAGCTGCTGGAGGAGAACGAGGATCTGAGGGATAGAGAGAAGCATATCCGCAGAGAGATGGAGGTCCTGGAGCCCTTGTTCAACAAGATGACCCGTAAGAGCCTCAGCAACCAGAAGGTACTGGGGAGAGATAAGGGGTGAGAGCGATGATTGTTAGCTTGCATGATTTTGGTGTATCAACATCTCCACATGATAATGACAGGACCTGTCTGAAGCCTGATTTGATTGCTGACAGGTTACCATGCTCTTCCTCTCTGCTCCTCTTCTCTTTTCATCAGGTGATCCATCAGCTCACAGAGAAGTGTAAGCAGATGCAGGCTGAGCTGGAGGAGTATGCTAGGGCTCAAGAGGAGCATCAACAACTGCAGAAGGATCATGTCGTACTGCTGGCAGAAATGCATGCCCTAAGGTCTGATGTTTCCATTCAGAATTCAAGAAGACTCCAGAGTTCCTGTTCTCTACATCAGGGGTCCACAATTCTGGTCCTGGTAAACCGCAGTGTCTGCTGGTTTTGTTCCTTGTCATTCAGTGACTGTTCTCTGAGCAGTCAGTGTAATTTACTGATCAATGCCTTGGAGAAACCAAAACCAGCAGGACTGCGGCCCTGTACATGATTTAATTAGTATTTTGCCTGGCTAACTGACATTAATGTGTAACAATGATACAGTATATCTTATTCATGTCAGACAAATAAATAATAATTAATTCAGCCTGTGACGGTGACATTTAAATGTCAGGTGCTCCCCTAGTCAGTTTATTGTTACATGAAGGCCTCAAATGCCAGCGACGAGTGAGAGATATGTTCAATTAACAGTCAAACTAATTCTCACAAAATCTATTGAATTTCAATGGAACTGCATGCATGGAACTTCCTGAAAAGTATGATTCCTGTCTTTTGTTTTTAAGCCATTTGATATTGAAGAACTGAATTAGTAAATAACCCCAAATTTCTGGTTTGTTCCTACAGGCAGGTGCAGGCCTCTCTGTTGGAGGAGACAGGGAGGAACTGTGCCGAGGCAAACAGGCTGGGGAGAGAGCTGGAGGAGGAGAGGGACGTGAGAGGACAACTGGAGACCATCCTACAGGCGGCTGCATTCGCCCTGAAACAGGCCCTCATGGTAAAGAAGTGCCTGGAATCAAAATCATAGCAGTGTAAACCAAAGGCGGTCGGTGCCGATTAAGATGAGGGAGGATTTTTTATGAGCATGGCCTTATTTCTATTACAGCATATTGGATGACTCATTCATATTCCATTCACCCAGTTCAATGTAACATCAATAGGTTTAGGCTACTACATGATTCTGTAACGGTCGTCGTTGCATGAAGGAGGATCGGACCAAAGCGCAGCGTGGTAAGTGTTCATGATATTTATTAAATCAACAAACACTCGAACAAAATAAACAAAGTGAGAAACGAAACCGAAACAGTCCTGTCAGGTGCAGAACACTAAACAGAAAACAACTACCCACAAAACACAGGTGGGAAAAGGCTACCTAAGTATGGTTCCCAATCAGAGACAATGATAGACAGCTGTCCCTGATTGAGAACCATACCCGGCCAAAACAAAGAAATACAAAACATAGAAAAATGAATATAGAATGCCCACCCAAATCACACCCTGACCAAACCAAAATAGAGACATAAAAAGCTCTCTAAGGTCAGGGCGTGACAGTACCCCCCCTCAAATGTCACTATAACCATCATGAGGTTGCTACAACCTAACCTATGAATTAAAGTTTACAACGTAGGTGCACAGGTCGAGAGAAATTTGAGTAATCAAGGTGACAGACATCGACACATTCAGTACCGCCTTGCACAATCTTGCCTGCATCTAGCTGAACTAGGGTGTAATCATTAGTCCAACAGTTGCAAACGAGAGTTTCTATTGAACAAATTCAGGTATATTTATCCACGTTCCGTTTGCTTCGTTTAAGAAAGGGTTTTCAACAGAATAGGCGGAATGAATACACCCCTGATCACACGCAAACACAGTTCACTTTCATAGCAGCCGCATGCAAACAGCATGATCCTGTTATGCTGGTGAATGAGGACCCAAAAGCGACGTAAGAGAAACAGAGTCTTTATTCCAGTCTTAAACAAACAATGATTCTCCTGGATATTATCAAAGGTAAATCCAAAACAGGAAACTGAAATCCTCTCGTCAGTAGAGAGGAACGACTGGAGACGCGACCACAGACTGCAGGTCGCTTCAGGAAGGCACAGGCCGTAGCTGACATAGACACCTGCTCACACGCAGCATCTGAAGAAGGCAAAAACACGACAGGGCGGAACACAGCTGACAGGCGGACCAGCCAAATCAAAACAACGAAATACCGTACAAGTAGGGACAGAACGGAAAACAGAGGGGAGTAATATAAGGGACTCCTAATATTCAGAGGGCAAAAATGGGGATCATGGATGTGGAAAGAGGTAAATGAGGGCTTCGGTTAGGGAGTAATAGATGAAACAAGGGCTGGAGCAGGAACTGGAACGATAAGGGAGAGAGAGCGGAGAGGGAGAGAGGTGTGGGAGGAAGAGAAGCGCGATAGACAGAGGGAAAGTAAGCTCAATTGGACAGCCAGCAGAGGGATAGCACAGGGACAAAGACATGATGATTAAAGACAAGACACTGAACACGGGTTCCCCCATGTCAGTACCCGTAGCCTCTGGTGGTCCCGGACACGGGAGCGCCTCCTGGGCACTCGAGGAGGAACCCTGGCGGCAACGAAGGAAATCATCAATCAACGAACGGTCCAGCACGTCCGAGATGGAACCCAACTCCTTCCTCAGGACCGTAACCTCTCCAATCCACTAAGTATGTGTGACACGTCCCGAGAACGCAGGTCCATGTCTTCCGTACTTGTAAATAGGTGCGCCCTCGACAAGGACGGGGGGGGGGGGGAGGGAAGACGAACGGGGCGCGCAGAAAAGGCTTGACACAAGAGACATGGAAGACAGGGTGGACGCGACGAAGATGTCGCGGAAGAAGCAGTCCGCACAGCGACAGGATTGACGACCTGAGAGAACACGGAACGGACCCAATGAACCGCGGAGTCAACTTGCGAGAAGCTGTCGTAAGGGGAGGTTACGAGTGGAAAGCCACACTCTCTGACCGCAGACAATACCTAGGACTCTTAATCTACGTTTATTGGCGGGCTCTCACAGTCTGCGCCCTGTAACGGCAAAGTGCAGACCTGACCCTCCTCCAGGTGCGCTCACAACGTTGGACAAAAGCCTGAGCGGAGGGAACGCTGGACTCGGCGAGCTGGGACGAGAACAGAGGAGGCTGGTACCCCAAGACTACTCTGAAACGGAGAATAGCCCGGTAGCAGACGAAGGAAGCGAGTTGTGAGCGTACTCAGCCCAGGGGAGCTGTTCTGCCCAAGACGCAGGGTTTCGAAACGAAAGGCTGCGTAATATGCGACCCAATCGACTGATTGGCCCTTTCTGCTTGACCGTTAGACTGGGGATGAAACCCGAAGAGAGACTGACGGACACCAATCAAACGACAGAAACTCCCTCCAAAACTGTGACGTGAATTGCGGGCCTCTGTCTGAAACGGCGTCTAACGGGAAGACCATGAATTCTGAACACATTCTCAATGATGATGTTGTGCCGTCTCCTTAGCGGAAGGAAGCTTAGCGAGGGAATGAAATGTGCCGCCTTAGAGAACCTATCGATAACCGTAAGAATCACAGTCTTCCCCGCAGAAGAAGGGACCGGTAATATAAGTCTAAGGCGATGTGAGACCATGGTCGAGAAGGAATGGGAAGCGGTCTGAAGACGACGGCAGGAGGAGAGTTCCAGACAGCCCCTGAACAATTAGTCCTGCCGCAGTCCGAACAAGCAAGCACGAAACGGCGCGTGTCCCGCTCCTGAGTAGGCCACCAAAACCGCTGGCGAATAGAAGCAAGCGTACCCCGAACGCCGGGTGGCCAGCTAACTTGGCAGAATGAGCCCACTGAAGAACAGCCAGACGAGTAGAGACAGGAACGAACAGAAGGTTACTAGGACAAGCGCGCGGCGACGCAGTGTGAGTGAGTGCTTGCTTTACCTGTCTCTCAATTCCCCAGACAGTCCACCGACAACACGCCCTTCAGGGAGAATCCCCTCGGGTCGGTAGAAGCCACAGAAGAACTAAAGAGACGGATAAGGCATCAGGCTTCTGGTGTTCTTATTTCCCGGCGCGATAGGAAATCACGAACTCGAACGACGCGAAAAACAACGCCCAACGAGCTTGACGTGCATTAAGTCGTTTGGCAGAACGGATGTACTCAAGGTTCTTATGGTCAGTCCAAACGACAAAAGGGACGGTCGCCGCCCTCCAACCACTGTCGCCATTCGCCTATGGCTAAGCGGATGGGCGGCAGTTCGCGGTTACCCACATCATAGTTGCGTTCCGATGGCGACAGGCGATGAGAAAAGTAAGCGCAAGGATGGACCTTATCGTCAGACTGGAAGCGCTGGACAAAGGCTCCCACGCCCACCTCTGAAGCGTCAACCTCGACAATGAATTGTTTAGTGACGTCAGAGTAACAAGGATAGGGGCGGATGTAAAACGCTTCTTGAGGAGATCAAAAGCTCCCTGGGCGGAACCGGACCACTTAAAGCAAGTCTTGACAAGAAGTCAGAGCTGTGAAGGGCAGCACTTGACCGAAATTACGAATGAAACGCGATAGAAATTAGCGAAACCGAGAAGCGCTGCAACTCGACACGTGACTTAGGAACGGGCCAATCGCTGACAGCCTGGACCTTAGCGGGATCCATCTGAATGCCTTCAGCGGAAATAACGGAACCGAGAAATGTGACAGAGGAGACATGAAAGGCGCACTTCTCAGCCTTCACGTAGAGACAATTCTCTAAAGGCGCTGGAGTACACGGCGAACGTGCTGAACATGAATCTCGAGTGACGGTAAAAAATCAGGATATCGTCAAGGTAAACGAAAACAAGATGTTCAGCATGTCTCTCAGTACATCATTAACTAATGCCTGAAAGACAGCTGGAGCATTAGCGAGACGCGAACGGCAGAACCCGTATTCAAAATGCCCTAACGGAGTGTTAAACGCCGTTTTCCACTCGTCCCCCCTCTCTGATGCGTACGAGATGGTGCGTTACGAAGGTCCAACTTAGTAAAGAACCTGGCTCCCTGCAGAATCTCGAAGGCTGACGACATAAGGGAAGCGGATAACGATTCTTACCGTTATGTCATTCAGCCCTCGATAATCCACGCAGGGGCGCAGAGTACCGTCCTTCTTCTTAACAAAGAAAACCCCGCTCGGCGGGAGAGGAAGAAGGCACCAGGTACGGTGGCGTCGAGAGAAACAGACAGATAATCCTCGAGAGCCTTACGTTCGGGAGCCGACAGAGAGTATAGTCTACGCCAGGGGGAGTGGTCCCCGGAGGAGATCAATACAACAATCATACGACCGGTGAGGAGGAAGAGAGTTGGCTCTGACCGACTGAAGACCGTGCGTAGATCATGATATTCCTCCGGCACTCTCTGTCAAATCACCAGGTTCCTCCTGAGTAGAGGGGACAGAAGAAACAGGAGGATAGCAGACATTAAACACTTCACATGACAAGAAACGTTCCAGGATAGGATAGAATTACTGAGACCAATTAATAGAAGGATTATGACATACTAGCCAGGGATGACCCAAACAACAGGTGTAAAAAGTGAGAAATATCAAAAGAGAAATGGTCTCACTGTGGTTACCAGATCCTGTGAGGGTTAAAGGTAGTGTCTCACATCTGATACTGGGGAGAGGACTACCATCTAAGGCGAACATGGGCGTGGGCTTCCCTAACTGTCTGAGAGGAATGTCATGTTTCCGAGCCCATGCTTCGTCCATAAAACACCCTCAGCCCCAGAGTCTATCAAGGCACTGCAGGAAGCAGCCGAACCGGTCCACTGAGATGGACGACAAGGTAGTACAGGATCTTGATGGAGAGACCTGAGTAGTAGCGCTCACCAGTAGCCCTCCGCTTACTGATGAGCTCTGGCTTTTACTGGACATGACATGACAAATTGTCCAGCAGAAACCGCAATAGAGGCAAAGGCGGTTGGTGATTCTTCCGTTCCCTCTCCTTAGTCGAGATGCGAATACCTCCCAGCTGCATGGGCTCAGTCTCTGAGCCGATGGGAGGAGATGGTTGAGATGCGGAGAGGGGAAACACCGTTAACGCGCGAGCTCTCTTCCACGACGCTCGGTGACGAAGATCTACCGTCGTTCTTTATGCGGATGGCGAGTGCAATCAAAGAGTCCACGCTGGAAGGAACCTCCCGGGAGAACATTCATGCTTAACCTCAGCGTGGAGTCCCTCCAGAAAACGAGCGAGCAACGCGCGGCTCGTTCCAGTCACTGGATGCAGCAAGAGTGCGAAACTCTATATAGATAATCCGTTATGGATCGATCACCTTGACATAGGGAAGCCAGGGCCCTGGAAGCCTCTTCTCCAAAATGAACGATCAAAAACCCGTATCATCTCCTCTTTAAAGTTCTGATAAACGTTAGAACACTCAGCCCTTGCCCCCAGATAGCTGTGGCCCATCTCCGACGCCGACAGTAAGGAGTGATATGACGTTAGGCGATTCCGAGCTCTCTCTTTGATATGTGTTGGGCTGGAGAGAGAACACAATATCACACTGGTGGGAAAGGAGCGACACTCAGTGGGCTGCCCAGAGTAACATGGTGGGTATTATACCCTAGGTTCCGGAGACCGCGAAGACCAGGAAGTAGCTGGTGGCACGAGACGAAGACTCTGAAACTGTCCTGAGAGATCGGAGACGTGAGCGGCCAGGGTCTCAACGGCATGACGAGCAGCAGACAATTCCTGCTCGTGTCTGCCGAGCATTGCTCCCTGGATCTCGACGGCAGTGTTGCGAGAATCCGTAGTGCGCTGGGTTCCATTCTTTGGTCGGATTCTTCTGTTATGCTGGTGAATGAGGACCCAAAGCGCGTAAGAGAAACAGAGTCTTTATTCCAGTCTTAAACAAACAATGATCTCCTCTGGATATTATCAGGGTAAATCCACAGGAAACTGAATCCTCTCGTAGTAGAGAGGAACGACTGGACGCCGCACAGACTGCAGGTCGCTTCAGGAAGGCACAGGCCGTAGCTGACATAGCACTCCTGCACACGCAGCATCTGAAGAAGGCAAAACACGACAGGGCGGAACAAGGACACAGAACAGCAAACATCAAACAAGAATCCGACAAGGACAGAAGCGAAAACATAGGGAGAAATAGGGACTCTAATCAGAGGGCAAAATAGGGGACAGGTGTGAAAGAGTAAATGAGGTCGTTAGGAGAATGAGAAACAGCTGGGAGCAGGAACGGAACGATAGAGAGAGAGAGCGGGAGAGGGAGAGAGGGAGGAGGAGAGAGAGGGATAGAAAGAGGGAAAGAACCTAATAAGACCAGCAGAGGGAAGCACAGGGACAAGACATGATGATCAAAGACAAAACATGACAGATCCCTTTGATCGTTGCATAATTCCTTCTCTCATCTACGCGCTCTCCTCTTCTCACCTTTTTCCTTCACTTGTGGACTTCAGTGCACAACACATCAGCTGTCTGTGACCAGGCGAGAAAACCTTTCAAAAGCCAAACCCTCATATCATAACCGCTAACCACTATACACAGCCTACATCGTTGTCGCCATATTAGCTAAAGTCAAGTCAACATAGCTACTAAAACAAACGTGTTAGTAAACTAGCTACAATCATGCATCAGTGTACAGTTAGAAAGCAGTTTAGCAGTTACACCAGCGGGCCCCGGTGGCAATACATTTATAAAACTAAAAGCTTACCTTGACTTGGAAGAGTTCCAGTGCTGGATAGCCATAGCCAGCTAGGTAACATAGCATGGAAAAATACAAAATATAGCTCCCTCTTTCTTGCTGCTCCTTCATTTTTGAAGAAATTAATTTGTATTGTCTTTCTCTCTCTTTGAGTCAACCACATGTTATGCACTGCAGTGCTAGCTAGCTGTAGCTTATGCTTTCAGTACTAGATTCATACTCTGATCCTTTGATTGGGTGGACAAGAGCTCTGATAGGTTGGAGGACGTCTTTTGGAAGTTGTCATAATTACTGTGTAAGTCTATGGAAGGGGGTGAGAACCACGAGCCTCCTAGGTTTTGTATTGAAGTCAATGTACCCAGAGGAGGACTGAAACTAGGTGTCCTCCGGCTACACCATGGTGCTATCCTACAGAGTGCTGCTGAGGCTACTATAGACCTTCATTGCAAAACAGTGTGTTTTAATCAATTATTTGGTGTCATGTGTGACAAGATGGAGGCGGAGAACAAGGCTGATGTTTTACGTATTCCTAACCAGTTGTGCTTTCAAGGAGCGGGACTCTAACCCGGAAAGCTTATATGAAATCCCGCTATGCCCTCCGAAGAACCATCAAACAAGCAAAGCGTCAATACAGGACTAAGATCAAATCGTACAACACTGGCTCTGATGCTCGTTGGATGTGGCAGGGCTTGCAAACCATTACAGACTACAAAGGGAAGCACAGACGAAATTTGCCCAGTGACACCAGCCTACCAGATGAGCTAAACTACTTCTATGCTCGATTCGAGGCAAATAACACTGAAACATGCATGAGAGCACCAGCTGTTCCGGAAGACTGTGTGATCAGGCTCTCCCCGGCCGATGTAAGACCTTTAAACAGGTTAACATTCACAAGGCCGCAGGGCTAGACGGATTACCAGGACGTGTACTGTGCGAGCATGCGCTGACCAACTGGCAAGTGTCTTCACTGACAATTTCAACCTCTCCCTGTCCGAGTCTGTAATACCAACATGTTTTAAGCAGACCAGCATAGTCCCTGTGCCCAAGAACACTAAGGTAACCTGCTAAATGACTACCGATCCGTAGCACTGAAGTCTGTAGCCATGAAGTGCTTTGAAAGGCTGGTCATTGCTCACATCAACACCATTATCCCAGAAACTCTAGACCCACTCCAATTTGCATACCACCCTGACAGATTCACAGATGATGCAATCTCTATTGCACTCCACACTGCCCTTTCCCACCTGGACAAAAGAAACATCTATGTGAGAATGCTATTCATTGACTACAGCTCAGCGTTCAACACCATAGTGCCCTCAAAGCTAATCAATAAGCTAAGGACCCTGGGACTAAACACCTCCCTCTGCAACTGGATCCAGGTGGTAAGGGTAGGTAACAACACATCCTCCACTTTGATCTTCAACACAGGGGCCCCTCAGGGGTGCGTGCTCAGTCCCCTGCTGTACTCCCTGTTCACCCATGACTGCACTGCCAGGCACGACTCCAACACCATCATTAAGTTTGCCGATGACACAACAGTGGTAGGCCTGATCAATGACGAGAGAGCCTATAGGGAGGAGGTCAGAGACCTGGCCGTGTGGTGCCAGGACAATAACCTCTCCCTCAACATGATCAAGACAAAGGAGATGATTGTGGACTACAGGAAAAAGAGGACCGAGCACGCCCCCATTCTCATCGACGGGGCTGTAGGGGAGCAGGTTGAGAGCTTCAAGTTCCTTGGTGTCCACATTACCAACAAACTAACATGGTCCCAGCACACCAAGACAGACGTGAAGAGGGCATGACAAAACCTATTCCCCCTCAGGAGACTGAAAAGATTTGGCATGGGTCCTCAGATCCTCAAAAGGTTTTACAGCTGCACCATCGAGAGCATCCTGACTAGCTGCATCACTGCCTGGTATGGAAACTGCTCGGCCTCCGACCGCAAGGCACTACAGAGGGTAGTGTGTACGGCCCAGTACATCACCGGGGCCAAGCTTCCTGCCATCCAGGACCTCTATACCAGGCGGTGTCAGAGGAAGGCCCTAAACATTTTCAAAGACTCCAGCCACCCTAGTCATAGACTGTTCTCTATGCTACTGCATGGCAAGCGGTACCGGAGCGTCAAGTCTAGGTCCAAGAGGCTTCTAAACAGCTTCTGGGTAGCCATTTGATTAGATATTCAAATGGCTACCCAGACTATATGCATTGCCCCCTCTTTTACACCGCTGCTACTCTCTGTTGTTATCATCTATGCATAGTCACTTTAATAACTCTACCTACATGTACATATTACCCCAACTAACCGGTGCTCCCCGCACATTGACTCTGTACCAGTACCCCCCTCTGTATATAGTCTCGCTATTGTTATTTTACTGCTGCTCTTTAATTACATGTTACTTTTATTTCTTATTCACATATATTTTTTTAACTGCATTGTTGGTTAGGGCCTCGTAAGTAAGCATTTCACTGTAAGGTTTACACCTGTTGTATTTGGCGCATGTGACTAATACGATTTGATTTGAATATATTTAGTATAGTTTTATCTAAAAAAGACTTAACTTATTTTTTCAATTGAGATTTTTTCTGAAATTCACTGAGGATGGTTCTACCCTTCCTCCACTGGTGTAAACATTGCATGCGTGTAGATAGTCTTCTATGTATTATAAACTGTTTCCTGAAGCAATTATTGTGTCATTACATTGTAGTTATGAGTCAGAATTTTGTTACTTTAGTTATAAACACTTGTGTAAAATGTTTCCACGTTGAGATGAGTAATTAACACTTGTGGTTAAATTTACCTCACACTTGCTCACCAGTTGGAAATATCACATTGCGATTAGTAGCACTAACGTAAGTCCTTCGCCTATCATAACAGGAGGTGCCTAAAGAGGAGGACTCTGAGGTGAAGACTCTGGTCCGGAGGAACCAAATGATGCAGAAGCTGTTGGCTGTGTTGGACAGTGCTGCTCTGCTGGGGAAAGGGCCTGCCATGAAGGACTTCATTCCAGAGGGAGACTCCCTCCACGAGCTCAAGACCGGCCCTGGCCCAGGAAGGTACTGGAGGCTGCCTACATACTGCCTCCCTCTCATCTAATGCTAGTGTAGCAGATGTGAGCTAGTGCACTAGTAACCATTGTGCAGGTTTACTCTGTACATTAGCACTGTCTTGGAGAAAGCTGTCAATACAGAACTACAGCAACATAATTATTCCATAACAATGGAATTACTGTTTATTGTTTATTTAAAAAAAAATTATGTTGCAAGAGTTAGTACATTGTTTACATATGGTATGATTATCAAGAAGCTCAAGATACACTACATGGTCAACATCATCCAACATCACATTCCAAAATCATGGGCATTATAATGGAGTTGGTCCCCACTTTGCTACTATAACAGCCTCCACTCTTCTGGGAAGGCTTTCCACTAGATGTTGGAACATTGCTGCAGGGACTTGCTTCCATTCAGCCACAAGAACATTAGTGAGGTCGGGCACAGATGTTGGGCGATTAGGCCTGGCTCGCAGTCAGTGTTCCAAATCATCCCAAAGGTGTTCGATGGGTTTGAGTTCAGGGCTCTGTGCAGGCCAGTCAAGTTTTTCCACACAGATCTCGACAAACCATTTCTGTATGGAGCTCGCTTGTCCACGGGGGCATTGTCATGCTGAAACAGGATGACAATGCAGGATGAAACAAACTGTTGCCACAAAGCACAGAATAGTCTAGAATGTAATTGTATGATGGCGTTAAGATTTCCCTTCACTGGAACTAAAGGGCCCAAACCATGAAAAACAACCCCATACCATTATTCCTCCTCCACCAAACTTTACATTTGGCACTATGCATTCGGGTAGGTAGTGTTCTCCTGGCATCTGCCAAACCCAGATTCGTCCATCGGTCTGCCAGATGGTGAAGCACGATTCATCACTCCAGAGAATGCGTTTCCACTGCTCCAGAGTCCAATGGCGGTGAGCTTTACACCACTCCAGCCGACATTTGTCATTGCACATGGTGATCGTAGGCTTGTGTCCAGCTGCTCGGCTATGGAAACCCATTTCATGAAACTCCAGACGAACAGCTCTTGTGCTGACGTTGCTTCCAGAGGCAGTTTGGAACTCGGTAGTGAGTGTTGCAATCGAGGACAGACAATTTTTACGCGGTACGCGCTTCAGCACTCAGCAGTCCTGTTCTGTGAGTTTATGTGGCCTACCACTTCGTGGCTGAGCCGTTGTTGTGCCTAGTCATTTCCACTTCACAATAACAGCACTTACAATTGACCAGGGCAGCTCTAGCAGGGCAGAAATTTGTTGAACTGACTTGTTGGAAAGGTGGCATCCTATGACAGTGCCACGTTGAAAGTCACTGAGCTCTTCAGTAAGGCCATTCTACTGCCAATGTTTGTCTATGGAGATTGCATGGCATGTGCTCGATTTTATACACCTGTCAGCAACGGTTGTGGCTAAAATAGCCAAATCCACCAATTTTGAAGGAGTGTCTACATACTTTTGTATATATAGTGTATTTCTCTAGCTCACTATGTTTCTTAAATGACATGCATACTTGTCTCCTACACCCTCCTCCAGATCATCAGGGCTTCTTGGTCCTCTTCTCAAGGACACCACCCAGCTGTCTCACTTCAAGACAGGAGACCTGGGCCTCGTACCACGACGGACACACAACTACAGCAACATCCTGTCCAAGATGGGACCCCTCTCCAAGAGCACCCGCCTTCAACTGCACAGGTGATTGAGCTGCATTTTATGCTTGCCAAAAATACTCTTAGATTAGGAAATGCAATGACGTCAGTGTATATATTAATATATATTGTAACTTAGTTACAGTAGATACAGAGAGTGGGGGATTTTTTCATTTATTAATTCAATGGTCAGAAGTATGTTTTATGTTAAGTGGATTTTTTAAATGTAAACATGTAAACCGATTTGTGTCAATGTATTGGTGACCATAGCGCCTCTGTTTGTCAGGAAAGTCTCACCACCCCAGAAGAGGACCAGCCCATCCAAACCCTCTGGTCCAGAGAGCCTGGCTCCTCCGCTCAGGGACCCTCCCAGAGGGAGCCTGCTTTCCCCCCACAGGCCCTTTCCAACCAGGGGCAGCGCCGCTGAACCCATCCTCAGATAGGCAGGACTGGGACTGGGATTTAAACCCCTTTTAATGGGACATTTCAACAAAAAATAAATGTTGCTACATGGTTATGCTCACTTTTTGGAATGACATGACTAATGCTGTTTCTTTTCCAGCCACTAGGTGGCAGGAGCAACTCTTAGAATATGTTGTACTGAAGCAGACAAAAACCAGACACTATACTTTTATCTCTAGAAATCTAATAAAGGCTCTGTTATTTTGTGTTATCATTTAGGTCAAATTCATTTGGAGACTAAAGCCAAACAATAAACATTTGAAATGTATACTCAAAATAATAAAGGTGGCAAAAAAATGAAAAAAAGATCAAGACATACTGTCACAAAGCCAATTGTCCATCTACTAAATCCAATATGTAGTTCATGAAGTAATAAACAGAGGAAAATACTTTAAAATGGCTGATCTTTATAAGGCTGACTTTACAAGGTTCAATGGTTGTTATGAGGGCAGAATGTGGGCTGTTGTACGGTACATCTGCCCATCTGTTACATTAAGTGAAGTCTGGTGTTTGACATTGTCAAAGTCTCTATAATGCAAATAAACACAAAGTCTATGAGGACATCTGGTTTATCAAATTAAAATGGGCCCTTCACTGCATTACCATCTGCCTTTTGAGATGTAAGCTTGTTAATTTATTAGGGTTTCATTTTCACTTGTTCAGACGAATAAAAGCTGTCATTGCACACCATGTACACTATACCTATCAAATCATTTTTAGACCTTCACAAGTTCCTAGGGTGTTAGAAACATATGATCATAGAGAGGATATTCTCCATGGAATATATATTTTAATAATGAGACAATGGCAATCTCACAGACCTTTTATTGTAGAGCTGACATGACGTCCTGATTTTATGCATTGACGTATTGATTAAATCCTGATGTTCTTATTCTCTAAACTCTTTGTCTTTGTATCCCTTTCTGGTGGATGCAACGTTTTTTTTTGAAGTGACACTACGGGACCCCAGATGATGTGAAACAATGGTGCTTGTGTTTCAACAGCAGCAATGTTTACATCTTTGTCATATTAAAGCTATGTGACTAGATGCATGTGAATAAGGGAATGTGGATGGGGACATTTCTTAGATATCTTTTTGTGAGCTCATTGCAAACATTTTGGGACTACTACCCTGTAAATGTGCAGCTGCATCGTATCTCTTTTTCACTGTCATAATTCAACATGCTTTTCATGATGTCTTTACCCGTCAAAGCTAGTTAAAAATATCTCTCCCTAAATTAATCAGTGTCTCATTTGTAGGGACATATAATTTGATGGGTCATGAGAAGACATCACAGGCAGTAGCTATTTTTAATTGGTGTGATTTATCACCTTCCTCTGCAGTAATTCCCAGGTGAACATACCTGTCTTCTCAGCCCTGAAAATGATTTATTTCTTGGGCCAGTGAGGTTTTGAGAATGTAGATCTTTCCTTGCTGGATCCACACAATGTTTTGTCCCAGGCTGGACTATTAAAATGGATCCTGCCTCATTTTGCTGCTTGGAACCACCTAGGTGCAACTAGAGCTTAAAGGAAAACAAAAGGTTTGTATGAGCTGGCCAATGTCCTCTTTTATTTCCCTTCAACAGCAGACAGATGGACCTCTCAGTTCCTTTTAAAAGGCAGCCAGGCTGCATCTGAAATGGCATCCTATTCCCTATGTAGTGCACCACTTTTGTGCACATAGGGAATAGGTTGTGGGCCTTGGTCAAATGTAGTGCATTAAAAAGGTAACAGGGTTCCATTTCAGATTCAGAGCTATCAGAAGCTGTTATCACATTTRTTTTCAGTGTTTTGAAGTGTTGCTGCCTTATTTTTAAAACAGATTGGTAAGCTACCCACCGTTAGTCTGGCTGACACCAAACTCGAAGTCTTCCTGATTACAGTCTGGAATGGCTCCTTTATGTTGTAGACACAATGCATTGATAATGAAGGAGGCTGTGTTTTTTCTGATTGAGTGAGAAAGACAGGAGAACCAAACACCCACATGGACAGCCACACAGCCCCTGAGTACCGCCCCCTTCCAAAACAACTGTTGAATTTTCAAATCTAAACAATGAGAGGTCTCAACCCCAGGAAAAAAAAACTTTGAGAGAACCAAAGCTCAAGACAATTTCTGTGTGAATATTGCACCATCAACGGTCTCCTGTCCATACCAGTGTGTAACAGCACTCCCTTGCTGTGTAACACGTGGGTCGCATCAGCCAGGCTAACCCAGTGTAGGATGCACTCAGAAAAAAGGGTTACAAACGGGTTCTTCGACTGTCCCCATAGGAGGACCCTTTGGGTTTCATGTAGAACCCTCTGTGGAAAGGGTTCTTCAAAGGGTTATCCCATGGGGACAGCCGAAGAACCCTTTTAGGTTCTAGATAGCACCTTTTTTTCTTAGTGTGGGCATCTATACTAGATGCATGAGTGGCAACTGAACTGCAGTCTACTGAGACTGAGGCATTGGCATAGCAATCAAGTACATGGTTATTTTTATACCGTGCTCTCCAGCCATGCTTCAATTATGTATGTTTTCAGTATTGATGATACTTCAATGATGCATGAGTTCAGTACAGGTTTTGATTGAATGGATCAGGGATCTCTCATAGTCTTCACTCCTCAATCATACATTTTTCAATGGCTAGTGCGTTAGGTCAGTGCATGGTGTTTATAGCATCAGGGCTGTGAGTTCAAAGCTCTCATTGGCCACTTATGCTGAATATATGTGTCACTGTCAGTGTTGCCAGTACTGTAATTTGCTTTGGATAAAAGTGTCCATAATGATATTATTATCATATTATTGTCAGCTGAACAGCAGTGAGGTGTGTTAGCCATCCATCCTCTTTCCCTCCCTATAGCTGCAGTCATTTCCTCTTGACCTTGAATGCCCATGAAGCAGCAGAGTAGTTGTGAACATGCAGCAGCCCATCAAATATTTATACCCAGATCTAATTCAGGACTTCATGTGGTTTTCCTTTGATTTGGGGCCAGGGTCCATCTCTCTTGGGGTTGAGTAAAGTAAAAAGAAACAAATCTGTACGACTGCTCCAAATCTGTACGACTGAATGTATTTTATTAGATTTGTTTTTTATCTCCAATTCACATAGAAATCTGTTTTAAATACTCAAGTTCATTCGAAACATTGAGACGACCTCAATTGACTGGGAACCGCGATATCATTCACATCCCCTCCCTTCCACATCAACATGCTTCCTCCTTCTGTATCACATATTACAGCTTTTAATGTTACATGTAATGTGCTCACTGGCCTGGTAGAACCCCCCCCCCCCCCCAATGCAGTTGATGCCCTGTCATCACTCCAGTAGCAATCCCCTGTTGATTTAGCAGAGTGCTCTGCTCTGTTGCCTCTCTCTGTCCTGATCCCCTGATCCCCTGATCCCCTGATTGGAACTCACAGCAGAGGTGAAGGCCAAGCTGCTGTGTAGGTATCTGGTAAGGAAAGACCAGGAGAAATTCTACAGTGGGTTGGATTGAAAAATAAATAAATAGGGTGACAGTGAAGATGACACTGATAAAGAGAGAATGAGCGAAATGTTTGTGTCAGAGAGAAAAAAGAGATTGGGGGTAGAGAGAGGGAGAGATGGAGAGGAAGCGAGAGAGAGAGGGAGAGAGAGAGGGGGAGAGGGAGGAATAAAGCCAGGCTGATCTCTGACATCTGGATGGGCTGTTCAGTGTTGTTGTTATTAGTTGTGTCACAGAGTTTCTAAACCCAGAGGCGCAACATCGCGAGACATCCGGGATCGCTTGCGAAGCCGTTATGAGTTCCCCTCTGCCGACCCCGAGCACCCCCTAGCCCCTAGCGCAGGCGACTGCCGACTGACTGTTCTACAAATCACCTTGCATCATAAATAACTCCTCAATCATTTTAAATCAGTCAATTTACCCATGATACATCACCCTTTGATGATCTCGAACACGGCCAATGACATCACATGATTAGTTGGACTAGACACACGTTTCATACCTGTTTATACCTGAGTTTTAATTTAGCTTTTGATAGAGGAATATGTCATGAAAATGAACTACATACAGACAATAATTGTAAGAGCCTGGAGATACTGCTGCTATTGACTTCAACAGAAATTTTGACAGCTACGATAAAGCCAGACAGTATCAGCCAGGTGTGTCTGCAGAAACACTCGGTGCTGGTGTGTGAAATCACACACTACAGGATAAGATGAAACACATTGCACTTCTATGTACTTTCTTTTTCACCTCATTTTGTAAGTGTTGAAAATAGCTGTTCCTTGTCTACTATCCTACAGAACACTCAGATGGTCGTATACGGTTCCTATAATTGCAGTGTTTAGCATTGAAAGATTCAATCATAGGAGTTATTATTTTTCGGACATCGTTGTATACACGCCGCATTCCATAACCTGTAGATATGAAGATGTGATGTGACTTGATTAATACCAGAGACACAACTACCTGTGTATCTAAGCACTGCAATGTGTCCTGTCTATACGCATTGTCAAACCCCTGCATGTTAGCTGATCTTGTTCTGTGGTGCAATGGCTGTCTCACCTTGAGGTACACCTGCTGCTGTCTGACGCAGGTTGAGAACACGTCATACTCCCTCCAGCCGAGCCTTCTGCTGATGGAGCTGAACCACAAGCAATCTCACAGCACTGAAATGAGACCGTTCTATAGCACAGTACAGTGCTATCATATGAAACAAGATACTATTATAATATGACAATTGAAAACCATAACGTCTAGCACAGTGAATCAAACAGTCATGGGCTTTCAGTGTATGAATGATCCGACACTGGCGATCAAGCAAAAAGCAAACTATTGATCCTTTGTTTCTTGATGATATTGCAGGCTAAGAGTCAATATCACCAATGCCTGCGTGTGTATGTGTGTGTGTGTGTCTGTGTGTTTGGAGGTGATGCACAAGGGCTTAAATTATCAGCTGTCAGAGTGAGGCCAATAACTCATTCTCATAATCAGAGTGTATGTGAAAGGAGTGTGCAAGAGACTCTCAGCTGAAACTAAATACTAATGGTTGTTATTTAACAAACTGTATAATTATGCATGTAACATGTCTATTACATCCACCCCTGACATTTTCCTACCATTTAGGTTTGACATTATGTCCTGGTCTTATTGTGCAAGGGTGGATGTAATTATTGTGCTGATTTACTTTGTTTTTAATAAGTAACACTGGTTAGTACCATGTCGTTTCTGTATGCCTAGCCTATGTTTTATTGGCTTGTTCGAGGTTGTGACTAATTACCACTGTGAAATGTTGGGACAAAAAGCAAGCACCCACTACTTATTTTCAGTCATATTAATTCTCACACAATCATATAGGCCTAGTCCAATTCTCCAAGGCATAATTTGTTTACCAAATGCAGTCATATGTCTTGCGTTTTAGCGCTGAACAACCATAACGCGCGTGCGCAACTATCCCGCTCTTCGTTGCTGCCACTGTCAGTGAGTGCGGCTGACACAGTTGTGACCAAAAAACAAGCGTGTGCTGTCGGGTGCTGAATCCACGTTGTCCCAAACCGAGATGAAAACGGAGTTGGTTGTGCAAACACGAAGTCCTACCAGTAAAAAGCTACCATTGAAATATTTGGGATGTGTTACCTTGGTTTGGTTCAAGAACTGTAACTATGTAAGTATTTACTCAATGCCAAATTTTGCTTGAAATAGCGCAGGCAAGGATGGATATCCTGCTGCACTGTTGGTCAGGGGTGCTGCTAGCAACTTAACAAGGCAGCATGCAAATTCCGAACGTTTTCTAAACATGATAGGTAGTTACTTGTTATTTCCCCCTTTATATGACATGCACTCTTCTGGATGTTTTTATTTTCCAGTGACGTTCAGTGATCTAATCATTGATGTTTGTCAATGTAGGAAGCCATGCCATTTGGCTAGCTATTTAACGTAATATCAGAATTCAAAAGGATTGTCAGAAACAAATTGAAAAGAGAACGACATGAACTTTTATGTTGGTTCGAGTTTTTGTATATTTATATTTTCACTTGCGGTTGTTTGATATATAAGTACACCTGTCATATCCATGCAACGTATCTCAATTTACTCCTGAAGGTTGTAATAGTAGAATGCACAAGGTACACTTTCAAATTGGGTAGTGCATCATCAGTTTTCTTCTTGTCATTATATACCTTAGAGAGCTATTTATAACTTGTCAGAAATGTACAGATCAACTTGCCCATGTCTGCAAAATAAATGTTGCTCTGTTTTTTTTGTCCATAGATGTTACTGTAATGTTTGTCACTCAAATAACACATGAACGCACATAAGACATGGCAAAACTGCAACATTTTATCTGCACCCCATGACAAAATGTGTAGAATTGCATAAAATGAGCTTTAAACCTGCAAAATGTTTTCCGCCAACAAGATGAGTGTGAACAGTTTTGGAATGTTCCCCAATGCTGGAAGGGGGCCCTGAGTGAAAACGTTTGGGAACCCCTGCTGTACAAGACTGTAGACTTGGGCGATATGAATGAAAATCCATATCTGGATAAAAAAAACATTTAAATTACCCTTTAAACCACTGCTACTACTAGTTTGATTGTAGCCATTAACAATCACCCATATTAGTAAACCTAAGGAACGATATCAGCAAAATGCCTGCGATAAGTGTTCGTTATGGTCGGTGTCGATAATGTTTGTTTTATCGTCCCAGCTTTACTGCAGAGTAAGCAGCAGAGTGCACAGACTGTAGCAGGTACTGGTCCTTGCCTATAGAATGGAAACGGTAACCGGAGCCTAATTTCCTCAGGCTTCCTGGCCCAGTCAAGCTAAACTAAACGGGCATAGAGTGCACGGCTTGTAAATGAGAAGTGTGTGAGTGACATTTTGTTTTGCAATTAGTGTTATACGTCTTGTGTATACAGAATACACCACTGTTTTCTCAACCACACATCTAACAGTGAGGCTACTGTCAACAGTGCCGAGGTGGCGGTGATGCACTTTTTGCTTGCCAGTCTTTTTGGGTGTTACTTTTTCAGTAATAGGAGAAGCCATACTATAACCAGCAGATATGTAATTGAAGAGCAGGATAGATGGATAGAAATTCCATTGGAAGGTTGAAAGGAAGAGTCCAGTAATGGACACCTCGGACTCGTAATATGACCCGTTTGAAATTGATTAATTGCATTCCATTGATCAACGGTACATCTACAATGACCACTAAACCATCTCAATGATTCTGTTTTTTTTTCAATCCTTTTCACAATACATGATGGGTTGTCTGTTTGTGGGTGTGCATGGTTTTACATTTTGAAAGCACCCAAATTCCCTGCTATCAACATATTCCAGTGTTCCATGCCCAAGGCTCCGCTGCTCAGAAGGGGATGTTTTGGAATTCAGTCGCTTCATAGCCTAACTGTTAAACTGAAACCATATCTGCCTCAGCTAAGTGTTGGCAGTCATCAAGGCCTAATCGATGGAATGTTCTCTCTCTCAACCTTGATGGGTAAGATGTCTTAAGATATTATTGCTGAATTGCTGTTTTTTATCTCCTCTTACACACACACACACGCGCACGCACACACAATCTTTGAAGATTATTGTTGGTTTATTGTTGGGTGGCTGAATCCCAGACATCAAAGACAGTATCCCATAATGACTAATAAAATGTTGATCACTAGGTGTGCTCTTAGACATGACGCCCCCCCCCCCACCTTTCTACTCTCCACACACAGGGAGGAGGATGCCTGAAACAAGTGTATATGGTGTGGAATAGCGAAGTCTTACTTAGAACACTCATTTGGCCTTGTCTGAAATATGTGCTTTGCCCAAAGAGACGGCAGAATTGAATGACCTCGGGGCTTCTTTCTTCCTCAACTATTTAATGTGCTATGAAAACAGTTTGAGCGTGTGTGGGCAGATTATTCTCTACTGCACCTGTAAGAGGTTTGCAATGCATTATCATGCTCAGTTTGTAGTTACACTACTAGCCAGTGGCCACATTGTTTACCAAATTCCCAAATGAAGCTCCATATAAAGGCTAGAACTCGATTTGCCTCGTTACTGTCACAATGGTAGGCTAGGTTTGGAGCAGGTGTAGGCATAAATATGCCTACCTGAGGTGATGTCAAACCTCAGATAAACACCAGCTAGCTACGCCTCGACAGACTCTTTCCTTTGTTCTCCTCATATGTCTTCTTCAGCACTGTAATGTACTGCTCATGAAGTCTGCCTCTAACTGTTTTCATTATCACTGACATAGGACCTTCAGAGCCAAAGAGGATTCTTTACTGACTGTTTTACTGGCACTGAAATATTCATGCCAGCGTTTTTGAACAGGCACAACGTTCTCCTCTTTCACTGTGTTTTGAACAAGCACCAAG
The DNA here is from genome assembly GCF_002910315.2 of Salvelinus sp. IW2-2015. Taxonomy (NCBI): domain Eukaryota; kingdom Metazoa; phylum Chordata; class Actinopteri; order Salmoniformes; family Salmonidae; genus Salvelinus; species Salvelinus sp. IW2-2015. Next base: position 14,926,393 of record NC_036855.1, read on the forward strand.
AGGCTCTCCTCTTTCTGACACATTTAGCTCTCCCTTCAGCTCTCCCATGGAGGACTTTCTAGGTCCCTTGGGGTAGTCACTGACTCGCTGGTTGCTGCAGGCTAGTTAGTTGAAGGTTTGGTAGCGGTGGTGACAGTGGTTGAGTCTTTTACCTTGGCACCAGCTAAGTGGTAAAGCTATGTGAGCAGTGGTTTAAACTTTAGACACGCGCACGTAATCCAGAGTTGTTGTTGTAAAGATATCCCCCCAAGGTTGGCCTGCTGCTAGTCCAATGGACTTGGTGGATAATAGTCTCACGGATGGTGAATCTGAAGCTCTGAATCTGAAGCTCTGTATTGGCTTCTATCTCGAGGTCTACTAGCCTATATGTAAGCTGTCCTGATTGTGTCCACTTGATCTGCATGAAAGTTGTGTGTTTTGGGCACAGATTCATCTATGGTAGTCTCTCTGCCTTGTCCATGTAGGCCTACTTGCACAGTTTGCTGCCTGTTTGCTCTCTGTCCTCCCCAGTACTGTCATCAGAGCCAATGTGGCTCTGTCTGATGAGGTGTAGTGGATGGGACTGTGATTGCTGCTGTTCAGTGCTCACTCATGCATGTGAACATGATGTTTCCATTACCTGGGAAATAGACAATGATAGCTCTCAGGTCAGGACAGGGGTACTCTGCTGCAGCTCCTATAGACTCATAGACCCAAACCCAACCTTAACATTCAGATTTCTTACTGTGGTGTGTGTGAATAGGAAATCAGCTAGGCCTGAAACGAGGACACGAGCGTGCACACACGAACATGCATACACACGTCCTTTCTGAGCTGCTTTTAGGAACAGACCTTGATAAGAGCATTGTACGTATGCTGTATGCCTACAGCACATCACACTGTTTTCTCATAGATCCATTAATGTATTAACGAAGGCATAATCCTAAATATAAAGTGTGTTTTCCTTTCAAGCCGACATTTCATAACAGATGCAGTTGTTTGTGCAGTCCCCATCAGGGATGTGTTGCCCAGTCTGACACAGCGGGACTCCATAAATACGCTTTTGAGAACAGATGAAACATTTGAGGGAACCACAACATCTTCTAGGCCAGTTGTTTCATTCAAATGAACATGCAAATTAAGTTACATTACTATAAGAATAGACAAAACTGTCCTCATGTAGCCTGTAAGTGAGTGGACTGGATAGTCCTTGGGCAGATGGTTTGGCCTTTGGAGAAGGAGACCTCCTGTGTCACTCTATCAAGACACTTTAGACTACTTTATCAATCTCGTTGAATAAGAGCAGTTGTTAGCTAACCAAAATGGAGAGCTCTATGCCTTGCTCGCTGCTCAAATTGTGTACCACTTAGCCTAATCTGTTTTTTAAAAAGCAGCCAGCTGTGCCTCTGTTACATAATGGCTAATTTCCCAGACAGATTAAAGCTTCCCCCCTGGACTAAATTGCACTAAGTTACTTTAAAATAGTTGGTTTCATGAACATGGATTAGGATTTTGTGTACTCTTAAGTCCCGGATTTTGACTAGTCCACTAGTGCAGATTTGACAGTTAAATATTTTTTTTTGTCCAGTTATTTAAGATCTGACTCCAGGACTGTGTGATCCAAGGTTAGTTATGGAATTGGCGTAAGTCATAACTTTGAAATCACGTTAACAATGTGATTTACTAAGTGAGAAGTTGACATTGTCATACATCAAATGTTGAGCGACGCACCATTTGAAGTGGATAGCTATAGGCTAAATAGGCCTTTTTCAGTGAGCGCCCATCTGTCCTGGCCAGTAACATGGTGCAGACAGAATGTCATTTGGAAGAAGTCCTCTGCCAACATAAAACCCCAGCTCATAAAGTCTACTGCAGTGAAAATGACCTAAATAAACACAACCCCAAAATAAACCTCCCTGGGTTCACATAACCTTCCCCAAATAGAGGACAGGAAGGGGAAGAGCAGACAGACCACTTCTCTAAAAGTTGGAAATGAGGCTACCTGAGCAGTGACATCCTGGGTTTTAGATTTCAAGATCCTACACCGTTTGCTACCCTGGATCGGAGTACCCCTCTGATGATTTGTAAAACGCAAACACATTCTAACTGTTCCGATTGGTCCCAGGAACCGATGGATTGGGCCAGAGCCAGAACACACGTGGGTAAAGAGCCGTTAGGAAAATTCGGCATTGGCTTTGATACTCTGATTGGGTAGAGATTATCTAATCGCTAATTACTTTTTTTTTGTATAATACTCCTCATTTTGACATCACACCAACTAACTTCGGTGATTACAGTCTCAGACTGAAGTATGTAGCGAACGACAGAGCAGCAGAAGAATTCCATTTGTCGTCAGGCAATACAGTGTGCTAAATGCCTATCATTGTATCCCACAGCTTTTTCCACAGCTGTGCTGATTTACCTGTATCTCTGCCCCGTGGGACACAAGCTATCTGACGGGTCAGAGTTGACTGCATGAGGAGGCAGAGTTAAGGGAACCTGGTCCTGACCTAGACCCCAACCAGTCACACTTCTAGACCAGAGGTCTGTGGTCCTCTCCTCTAGAGATGGTGAGTGTTCTCTGTCTGTGTGTGTCTGAGGAGGCTGGTGGGAGGAGTTATAAGAGGACAACTCATAATGGCTGTAATGGATTCAATGGAATGGTACAAAACACATGGAAACAACGTGTTTGACTCCGTTCCATTGAATRCATTCCAGCCATTACAATGTGTCCGTCCTCCTATAGCTCTTCCCATCAGCCTCTGGTGTGCCTGTCTGAGTGTGAGGATGTCTGAGGTGGCAATCTTTGTCTGTGGCTATATTGTATTTTGGGTCTGACGGTCTGTGTGTATGTTTCTGTATGTCAGGTCTTGCATAAAGACAGGTTGTTTGAGAGGAAAGAGACAGGTGATGTGTAATGTATGTGTTGTGGTTGTTGATGTGCATCCCTCTCTCTGATGTAGAGGTGTGATTTTCCCTGCAGTGTTAATTTCACTTTAGTGAAATTTAACGAGACGATAATTCCATGTGAGACTAATGGACATTCAAGTAGACATGAAACTCTCATCTGTTTTGTCCAATCATAAGCATGCATCCCTGTGCAGAATATATCATGCAATCTTCTCATTGACTGATAACGTCTTTCTGTTTCACAGGATTTTTGCGTTGATCTGGCTCTCCCACACGCACACAGCTCCCGGACACTTCAGTCACTCGTCTCGGTCTCTTTTGAACTGATTCTTTTGAATTGCTGCACAGCCGGGACAGTTCAATTGTAACAAACTAACCTCAATTAGAAACAATCATTTATTTGAAAGTCTTTGCTTTCATATATGCTACTTTTGCTCTGATCACATCGTAAGCTCTATTTTGCCATGTGCGCTGTCATTTATCTGCGAGTTGCCGTTGCCTTTTCTGATTGGAAAAACAAATAGTTTTCGCTGAAATATTCGGAGTACAGTAATACTTCTGGCTTTGTTGGAAGGCTCATATTCTCCCCTTCAAAAGGAAATCAATGTTATTTACCCCCCTCCGACGTTTATTATGGGGAGAAAATCTGAGCTAAATTGAACCTGTAGGCTTTATATCCTATAGCCTGTGGTTAATTTTGGCTGGCGTTGGTTACAATGTTGTTACTTAAGGAATATGGATAATAGGCTGAGTGTGCACATGATGCAAGTAAGAGGTAAATCTAAATTATTTAATGGGGGGAAAATGCACTGACTAAAACTAGACAGTAAATAACTAAAACAAAGGATGAAATTACTAAAGTGACTAAGACCAAAGTATATTTTAAGACTTAAACTAAGAATAAAACTGAATCTAAAATAGCTGCTAAAAGTAGCCCTTTACACCTTTGAAAATTGGAGATTTGGATAAGCGTCTCAATAGTAACGCATTAGCTGTACCGGAATATTATATAAATGACATCAGCGCCCAGGCTGTGCTCTTCACATCGCTGTATGGGTTTTGACTGACAGCCGTTCTGAAATTGAGCACCTCACACGATAAGAAGTTGCCCCCATCTCTCCCGCTAATTGGGCAACTTTTGCAAAAAAAAATTGTCTGAGTGAGGAAAATGCTATAAATTAAGAGGACTCGATATATTTTGAAAGATGATACGTTGAGGATTATAATAAATACCTGCTTTGATGTCATACAGTGCCTTCAGAAAGTATTCATATCCCTTGACCTATTCCACATTTTGTTGTTATAGCCTGAATTTAAAATGAATTATATTTATTTTTCTTCTTACCAATCTACAATACCCCCATAACAACAAAGTGGGAAAACACTACTCAATACCCCATAACAACAGTGGGAAAACATTTTTTGGGACATTTTGGCAAATGTATTAAATGAAATACAGAAATATCTCATTTACATAAGTATTCACACCCCTGAGTCACTACATGTTAGAATCAATCTTTCTAAGTAAGTCCCTCTAAGAGCTTTCCACACCTTCATTGTGCAACATTTGCCAATTTTTTTATTATTTTCAAAATTCTTCAATCTCTCATTTGGTTGTTGATCATTGCTAGATAACCATGCTCCATCCGCAGTCCTTTACGATTACAAGCAAACCCATAACATGACACAGTCACCACTATGGAGTTGTACTTAGTAATGTGTTGTATTAGAATTACTCCAAACATTAGACCTTTGTATTAAGGACCAAAAAGTTAATCGCTTTGCKACATTTTTTGCAGTATTACTTTAGTGCCTTGATGCATGTTTTGGAATATATGTTGTATTCTGTACGTGTTTCCTTTTTAGGTTAGTATTGTGGAGTAACTACGATGTTGATCCATCCTCAGTTTTTTCCTATCACAGCTATTTAAACTTTAACTGTTTTAAAGTCCCCATTGGCCTCATGGTGAAATAAATCTCTGATCGGTTTCCTTCCTCTCCGGCAACTCAGGAACTGAGCAAAATGTAATTCCTCTAACATTATGGGGTATTGTGTGTGTGTAAGCCATTGATATAAAAAAAAAGCTATTTATTCCATGTTAAATTCAGGCTGTAACTCAACAAAATGTGGAAAAAGTCAAGGGGTGTGAATACTTTCTGAAGCAAGCCAAATAGTCCAAATGTGCACTTTTGGACGCAGATGTACAAGATCAGGAACAGGCCGCCTACCTCACATGGGTSAGGAAGCAGGGCGCATTTGGACTAAGCTACAAATATTCCCTGGGGTGGTTTGGCATTAAAAATGATTTGTAGATCAATGACTGTCAACACAGTTACATGATTAGTTCAACATTGAAGGAGAGGAAGCATCAGTTGTCCCAAAACACGGGGTATTTTCGGAAGGTAGAATGTAATATATATATTTTTTTATATGTGTATGTATGTGTGAATTGGCGATTCGTAACGTTTGAATCGATTTTCTGACCAATGCATGCTACATTTGGATCGGTTTGGGCTCCGCGGACCGATGCAGTCAACTTTGAATCGGGGACCGATACGTATCAGTGAATTGTTACACCCCTAATGTTACTATGTATCCACTAGTATTTTCTGATTTTGTTATCAACAAATGCGYCAAAGTACAGTAWATGTAAAATGAACAGTAATGTTTGAATTCAGTCTTGTCACGTGAACTATTGTCCTCAACTTTGGTCTAATAATTTTCCCATAATCACAACTTTTCCCTTTCAATTGCTACCATGATTATGCATATGCTTTTCATATTTGTTCTCTAAGAATATAGTTTAGCCCTATCTCTATAAGCTAATTCTCATGAGTGTAAAGTGTTAAAACTGATGCAGACAGGCAGTGCAATGTATGTTTCCCATGCCACTAAAGCCCATTTGAATTGAATAGAGAGGGGGAGAGCGATGGAGAGGAATAGAGACTGACCTTGGGCTCAAAGCTCCACATGGTGCTCTCTACTGTGTGCAGTTAGGCTTGCAAATCGGCACACATTAGCTGACGCAGCTTATTTCTAGGCAAGCACGCTATCCCTACGAACATGTCGTAATGTTAATATTGTATAGAGCAATATTGGCTTTTTAAGTAGGACAAATGGAAATATGCCGCAGCACCTGTTGCTAGGAGGTGTTACTGTCAAGTATATGCAGTGTAAGATGGCTTGTCTGGTTCAGCAAACAAATGCCTAACTGTAATTGGCAAAGTCATTTGGAGTTTTTCTTCAGACTTTTTACAAGGATCATGTTCTCAATGACTTTGTTCTTCCTTCCTCTCAGAGGTCCATCCGATTGTTTGCCAATGACGACCGCCACGTCATGGCAAAGCACGCCAACATCTACCCTTCGCCAGAGGAGCTGGAAGCTGTCCAGAAGCTGGTGTCCACCGTGGAATGTGCTCTCAAGCAGGTATCAGACTGGATGGACAACCTCAACACCTCCCTAAGCAAGGTCCCGACCCCCACCACCAGCGACGCCAAGGATGTTGAAGACTCTACCGGCAGCCGCAGGACTACAAAGTGAGTCTTCCTCTCCCATGTTGCAAAAGCTTGAGACACTCTACATGGTAGGTTTTAACAAAGCACTTATACATTTACTGCCACCTATGTTCTGGTGAAAATGTGTGGGCTACATCAATTTAATTTTGAGCGTCTGAAAGCAAAACATTTGAGTAAAAAATGACATCCTTAGAAACTAGTGTTATGTGGCTGATCTACTGCTCTGSTCTATCCTCACCAGGCCCCAGAATGCGTCGATCCTGTGTGGGGTGATGCGTGTTGGTCTTGTGGCTAAAGGCCTCCTGGTTAAAGGAGACATGGACTTGGAGCTGGTCCTGATGTGCAGAGACAAACCCACCAAGCTACTGCTGTACACTGTCAGCGCCAACCTGCCAGTGCAACTACAGGTCTGTTTTCACTCAAGCATTTTACATGAGCAAACTAACTAACATTTAAAAATTGATGGGATGGCACATTATCCTAATTTAAAAAAAACTATTTTTACAATTTTCCAATGCGAGTTTTGAATACCACTACTTTAGGTCGTGCAGATCTGAGCCTACCACCATTGCTTTCTGTAATATAGTGCAGACCTAACTACATCCACAACTGCAGTCTCTAGTGCATTGCAGAGCTGACTACTGTACTGTACATGGTCTCCTCGTCCTCCCCATCAGCCAGTTAAATACCGCTCCAGCCTGCTGTGAAGGTTATCATCAAGGGACGATTCTATTAGCACCTTTCGGCTTCACAGCACAGGGGGTGGAGATAGGTTGTCACAGAAGTAGAGCGATGATGCATTCTTCAAAGGAACTAGCTACAAGACTAGATAATACACCTGAATCTTTCTCCCTTTGAACATAATCACTACAAAATAAAATGCCATGCATAGAACATTTAATTGGAAGTTTCTTAGTATGTTGCCTGTAAAGTTGAAACATTAGTAATATAATAGTGTGTGTGTGATGTTGAACGTACCACAGCTGGCTTATGATCTGCCTCAACCCTGGTTGGTTGCCCTTTCAGACGCTGACAGAGGACAAGTATGAGGTGCAGTCGAGTGTGTCGGAGTCAGCCATCCAGGTGGTCAACACCAACAACCCCAAATTCACCCTGAAGATTACCCTGTCCTCTCTGGCCATGAGAGAAAAACACACTGCCACAGAACAAGGTATTTACCCCTTCTGTTTGTCCTTGCCATGAGATGTTTATTCTCTCTCATTTAACTTTTTAATAGAGTTTAAAAGTATATTATGTTGTTTCCAGCTGAAACAGTTTTATGTTTTAATTGTTTGGTAAAATTCATACATTAATATCTTTAATTCCTTAAAGATGTACAGAGTAAAACTTTAACCCTTATTTCCGTTGTGGTCTTCTCCTTAAATTAGCAAGGCAGAGTTGAGAGAGGGAGTGGAGGGGGAGCAAAGGAAGAGGAGGGAGATGGCAGGAATGAGGGTAGTACAAAGCAGAGGTGAAAGATAAGTGGAATGGGGTGTGGAGAAAAGAGACAAGGGAGGGTGATTGAGGAGCGTTAAAAGCGGACAGGAGGGGGTTGGAGGTGGTCAGGAGAAAGGGGAGGGACGGGAGGGGGTTGGAGGTGGTCAGGAGAAAGGGGAGGGACGGGAGGGACATGAATCTGTTAAGTGTCTCCATAGTAAGATCTGGAAGCGTATCTCCGTTGGGATACAGCCAAGTGTAAAAAGAGCCGTCTCTGCTCAGGTTTCTCCTACAGCGTTCTGTCATCATTCTTGTCTAACAGAGTCAGGATGCTTATTTTTTCCTTGCCCAACATCCAGTTAGTAGGAAACTGGAGAGTGAGAGGAGTGCTTATGCTGTGGTTTTTAAAAAGGGAATGAATGAAAGGTGAGTCAGACATGAAGAGCAGCCATTATGTAACACCTACTGTTGTCAACCCCACTGGGGGAGACTGAAAGAAAGGTTTTCACCATTCTGTACAAAAGGTCGTTTCAGCATAAATATTGCATTGAGTGTTAAGTGTAATACTGGAGCAAATACATTTTAGGAGAGAAAGATTTCGTCCTGAGCCTCCAAATAATCCAAACAGCACAAGCAAAGAAGTAACCAATACAATATGCCAGCACAAGTTCTCCGGCAACCTCTAGTTTTGGGGAACAACCCGAGCGGAACATTGACTGACTAAACTGTAGTTTGTTCTATCCATAGAATTTAAATTAGGATTACATTTCTAAGGTTCCATCTGGCCTCACAACTAGTTACCGTAGCATCCTCAACCCTGAGGAAGGCACATTGCCCTTGAAACAGTTCTCTCCATTGAATGTTTGGGAGTATATGTGCAAATGTCTGTATTTTACCACAGCACTCCAGCCCAGCGTCTGTGGATCATTAAACCTGGGAGCTCCGGGCTGGGAGCCAGCCTAGCAACGAGGCCCAGCGCAGGACGCCCTGGTACAAGGGGCTCCCCCTTAAACCACTCTGTCTAGCCATAGACATGGCTCCTCTCCCCCCTTGTGTTCACTGTACTTCTCTTCACTGGTTTACTGCAAACCATGAAATTTTGGTCCATGTCCATTTCAGAGCTGACCAAAGACAGACAAACTGGTATCCAACTGCCTTATTGACTCCTGATATTCACCATATTTTGTCATTCGTTGGAGACTGATGGTCTATGCCCATTGATAATTGAGGCCTCTCTCTAACGTTGCAGTTGATTTGCTCAGAATGACATCCCATAACTTCATGTTGTAAAGTCAGTGGTATTAATTTTCTTTGGTTTTTGGTCACTAATCAAAATCTAAGTTGATGACGTGTGGGAGAGCTCATTGGCGTTGTCTTATTGGAATGTGGTACTTATGATTGATGGCTTCTTCATGACCTGCCGCTGGTGGAGAGCATAGGAAGGGCTCATGAGGTTCCATTCGCTCGGTTTCTTGGACAATCTCATTTCTGCAGAAATATCACAAAATCCCTGCGAAATCCTGAAAAGGCTGAGATTTAGTGTGTATTCAGTGCCTCTATTGTCCTATTTATGTCCTTTCAGTCTCTGGGCCAAGATCCTTATCAGATGCCTGTATTTTATTTCCCAGATCTCCCCTGGCTCAGACCATGAAAGCCCTCAGTCTAATATTAGGAGGTGGGACATGGAATGACCCTGTGTTGTGATACGGGTTGACCCTGGCCTGTGTCGCTCATTGGCTTGTCTGTTAGTCCTCCACCTCTTCCAACCTGTTCAGCTTTCACAATGGACTCTACAGCAACGATCTGCAAAACCACACACACAGTGCTCTTACAAACCCTTCCGTAAATACAGTATACTACCGCACATGGCTATTAGCCATGCATTTGAAATGGCCAGTGTGGCCACTAAATTAAAAAGCCTATGATCTTAGAACAAGAATTTGCCATTTTAAAGAAATCAGAAAAGCAATTTGATTTCCAATTTGCTCTATTCTCCCCATCTCAATAAACCAAGCAAGGAATTAACATTTAAAACCTAAAAATAAGTGGCTCTTACTATCCAATTTCATTAGTCTTATTCATATAAATATTTGCAGGAGAATCTGTCCCAACATTTGGAGTCAATTATCCACCAAAAAATACAATTACTAATTCTAAAATAAGAGGTACGACCTAATATAATTACTGTCGAAAAGACATTTGATTGTGATGAGTGGGGCTATCTTTTTGTACCTTTTTGAAATAGCCAGTGTCATTTGTGGTTCTAGCTGTAGGCCAATATACAGTAGATGATGTAATTGAATGTGAATTCCATTGCCAATTTGCCACGGTAATTATTTGGGAGAGATGGAGAGGTTCTCTTACTAAGCTCGGAGCTCTTTAGTGTGATCTGCAGTACGTTTGCTCGGCCCAGAGTAATCACCTCCTGGCTAGTTGCTCCCGAGAAACAGAGCCTTCACTTTCTTTCCAGGGTGGCGTCCTCACTCTGATGTTTATGTTCTGCCGTTGCTTTTTATTTTCTCCCACGGCTCAGTTCCAGCCATGGCACGGCACGGTTGATCCCACAGGAAGCCAGTGTGGAAACTTTTTAATTAACATAAACATCTGATCAACCTGCAAGACATAAAATATTAGCATGGCATCCCACTACAATACATTACAAACTAATTGAATTATGACTAAATTCCATTTTTACAATTTCAATTCCAAGGCTTTCCAACTACTTCTCTAAACATCCTATAGTTACAGAACTAATCTCCAGACATTATCCCCTTACATTCTTCTCATCTAAAAGTCTGTCGTGTGTCCTGAGATGTGGCCATGCTCTCATTTTCGTTGTCCTGCACTGAACTGACAACACACTATTCTGGTGGTGAAGTTATCTCAGTGCCACTGATCTGCATCCAGACTGAGTGTCCATCCGGCAGAGCCACAGCAGAAGCATGCACTCACATTTACTTCTGTTACAGTTCTGTAACACTTCTGTCAGCTTCTGTGCAGGAGGGGGGGAAAAAAATCTAACTTTCAAACTTAAACATTTCCCCTCAACTCATTCTATCAGATCAGTGGGATGCTAATTATAGCCGGCCACCCTACTTGCCTGTGTGTTGGTCCTAAATGACAGCCTATTCCCTAAACGTGCTCTACTTTTGACCAGCGCCCGCATGGGTAATAGGGTACCATTTCAGATGCAGCCCGTGTCTGTGTGGCAGTCTTTCTGAAGGTCCCCTAGGCCAACACAATGTGTGTCCTCATCCTGTCCTTCTCTCCAGAGGAAGGCGTGGAGGAGCTTGAGGTGCTGGACGGGCGGCGGTGCCAGGCTGCACTGGCAACACTCAGACACACCAAATGGTTCCAGGTGGGACATCTGATTTCATATTCTGTTTGATATTCAATTCATATCTCATTCAGATAGAACAGTTTGCTCCCTGGGAGATATCTAGGGAACATTAAATGGCTGAGGGGAGAGTGGGCTATGTTTAGAAATGCTTTGTCAAGTGATTCTTTCTAACAAATATATATATATACAGTGGGGCAAAAAAGTATTTAGTCAGCCACCAATTGTGCAAGTTCTCCCACTTAAAAAGATGAGAGAGGCCTGTAATTTTCATCATAGAGAGGCCTGTAATTTTCATAATTTCTTCAACTATGACAGACAAAATGAGGGGAAAAAATCCAGAAAAACACATTGTAGGATTTTTCATGAATTTATTTGCAAATGATGGTGGAAAATAAGTATTTGGTCAATAACAAAAGTTTATCTCAATACTTTGTTATATACCCTTTGTTGGCAATGACAGAGGTCAAACGTTTTCTGTAAGTCTTCACAAGGTTTTCACACACTGTTGTGGATTTTGGCCCATTCCTCCATGCAGATCTCCTCTAGAGCAGTGTGATGTTTTGCGGGCTGTTGCTGGGCAACACAGACTTTCAACTCCCTCCAAAGTTTTCTATGGGGTTTGAGATCTGGAGACTGCTAGGCCACTCCAGGACCTGACAATGCTTCTTAAACGAAGCCACTCCTTCGTTGCCCGCGGCGGTCAGTGTTTGGGATCATTGTCATTGCTGAAAGACCCAGCCACGTTTCATCTTCAATGCCCTTGCTGATGGAAGGAGGTTTTCACTCAAGTCTCACGATACATGGCCCCATTCATTCTTTCCTTTACACGGATCACAGTCGTCCTGGTCCCTTTGCAGGAAAAAACGAGCCCAAAGCATGATGTTTCCACCCCCATGCTTCACAGTAGGTATGGTGTTCTTTGGATGCAACTCAGCATTCTTTGTCCTCCAAACACGACGAGTTGAGTTTTTACCAAAAGGTTTATATTTGGTTTCATTTGACCATTGACATTCTTTCCCAATCTTCTTCTGGATCATCCAAATGCTCTCTAGCAAACTTCAGACGGGCCTGGACATGTACTGGCTTAAGCAGGGGGACACGTCTGGCACTGGCAGGATTTGAGTCCCTGGCGGCGTAGTGTGTTACTGATGGTAGGCTTTGTTACTTTGGTCCCAGCTCTCTGCAGGTCATTCACTAGGTCCCCCGTGTGGTTCTGGGATTTTTGCTCACCGTTCTTGTGATCATTTTGACCCCACGGGGTGAGATTCTGCGTGGAGCCCCAGATCGAGGGGAGATTATCAGTGGTCTTGTTGTCTTCCATTTTCCTAATAATTTGCTCCACAGTTAATTTCTCCAAACAAGCTGCTTAGCCTATTGCAGATTCAGTCTTCCCAGCCTGGTGCAGGTCTACAATTTTGTTTCTGGTGTCCTTTGACAGCTCTTTGGTCTTGGCCATAGTGGAGTTTGGAGTGTGACTGTTTGAGGTTGTGAACAGGTGTCTTTTTATACTGATAACAAGTTCAAACGGTGCCATTAATACAGGTAACGATTGGAGGACAGAGGAGGCTCTTAAAGAAGAAGTTACAGGTCTGTGAGAGCCAGAAATCTTGCTTGTTTGTAGGTGACCAAATACTTATTTTCCACCATAATTTGCAAATAAATTCATTAAAAATCCTACAATGTGATCTTTTTAAGTGGGAGAACTTGCACAATTGGTGGCTGACTAAATACTTTTTTGCCCCACTGTATATTTCAGGATGTTTTGTATCCCTGGAAATAATCAGAATGAATGTAAACATTATAGTTTGTATAACATGCTTGTCCAAAAAAGTGGTCTCTTGGCACCACTTACCCCAGGTATGGGGTAAGTTTAAACCACCTACACATTTCTGTACTGAGTAAAATATAAATGCTACCTTTTTTACAACCATGTCCATCTTTATTTCTCAAACACAATTCAACACAGTCACAATTGCATTTTTGTCGATTTTAATAATTGTAACACTTAACATAGGCCAGACCTTATTACCTCATATCCCAGTGATGTGGCAAAAAACAGGTTACGCCTCGGAAGAAAACACTTCAATTTGCTGATCAGAGGTGTGTGAGGCTGCCTTAATCGACATCCATGTCTTCAGCGCCCGGGGAACAGTGCTTAGGAGCAGAACCACAGATTTTTACCTTGTCAGTTCGGGGATTCGATCCAGCAACCTTCTGGTTACTGGCCCAACGCTCTAACCACTAGGCTACCTGCCACCCTTGTATATTAGCCCACACAGCTACAAGAATGCACTTTTTATTGTAGCTTATAGCGATCAATCTACACTGAACAGGAATATAAATGCAACATCCATCAATTTCAAAGATGCGAGCATCATGAAAACGCTAACACAAATAAATTTGACTTGGTAAATAATTTTTGTGAACCTAACTTGCTTACTACTTTTTCCATGTGTTTTCTTCCTTCACACTCCTTGAAATTATGACCTCTTCCTAAATATTTGGTCAGATTTACAAATTTTCTGTATGGTTTCCTACAAACAAGACTGGCTCAACTTACCCCACTCTCCCCTAATATCCATTGTATGACTGAAGGATTGAGTAATCCTTTTGGTAGACTGTACATGTTGTTTTTAGCATCACTGGACTTTGAAGGTATATATAGAGTATGTTCACATTGTCTTGTCTGTCCCCCATGTAGGCCAGAGTGACAGATCTGAAGTCGTGTGTCATCGTCATGCGTATTCTCAGAGACATGTGCAACAGACTAATTGTGTGGGAGCCTCTCAAAGGATGGGTAAGTGGTCCAGGAAGAGGTGCATGTGTGTGACAGAGTACATCATGTATCTTTGGTGCCCCCCCCCAATAGAGCTGATCTCTCTCTCTCTCCCTCTCTCTCTCTCCACAGCCCATGGAGCTGATCTGTTCTCTCTCTCTCCCCCCACAGCCCATGGAGCTGATCTGTTCTCTCTCTCTCATCTTCCTCGCTCGCCCCACACATGGCGATTGTTCTCCTTCTCCTTCTCCCCCACACAGCCATGAGCTGATCTGTTCTCTCTCTCTCTCTCCCCACAGCCATGGAGCTGATCTTTCTCCTCTCTCCCTCCCCCACACGCCATGGAGCTGAACTGTTCTCTCCTCTCCCTCCCACAGCCCATGGAGTGATCTGTTCTCTCCTCCCCCACAGCCATGGAGCTGATCTGTTCTCTCTCTTCCCTCTCCACAGCCCCATGGAGCTGATCTGTTCTCTTCCCCCCACAC
>NC_036855.1:14944971-14946615 GCF_002910315.2 Salvelinus sp. IW2-2015
TTTTCCAGCCAAAGAGGAGTCACAAAAAGCAGAAATGGAGATAAAATTAATCACTAACCTTTGATGATCTTCATCAGATGACACTCATAGGACTTCATGTTACACAATACATGTATGTTTTGTTCGTTAAAGTTCATATTTATATCCAAAAATCTCAGTTTACATTGGTGCGTTATGTTCAGTGGTTCCAAAACATCCGGTGATTTTGCAGAGAGCCACACCAATTTACAGAAATACTCATAATTAACATTGCTAAAAGATACAAGTGTTATACATGGAACTTTAGATAAACTTCTCCTTAATGCAACCGCTGTGTCAGATTTAAAAAAAACTTAACGGAAAAAGCACACCATGCAATAATCTGAGTACAGCGCTCAGACACAAAACCAAGCCATACAGATATCCGCCATGTTGTGGAGTCAACAGAAGCCAGAAATAGCATTATAAATATTATCTTACCTTTGATCTTCATCAGAATGCACTCCCAGGAATCCCAGTTCCACAATAAATGTTTGATTTGTTCGATAAAGTCCATCATTTATGTCCAAATACCTCCTTTTTGTTCTCGCGTTTAGTAAACAATCCAAACTCACGAGCCTCAGGCAAGTCCAGGCGAATGTTCAGACAAAGTCATATTACAGTTCGTAGAAACATGTCAAACGAAGTATAGAATCAATCTTTAGGATGTTTTTATCATAAATCTTCAATAATGTTCCAACCGGAGAATTCCTTTGTCTGTAGAAATGCAATGGAACGCAAGCTAACTCTCACGTGAACGCGCGTGGTCAGCTCATGCTACTCTGGCAGACCTCTGACTCATTCAGCTCCCATTCCCCCCTCCTTCACAGTAGAAGCATCAAACAAGGTTCTAAAGTCTGTTGATATCTAGTGGAAGCCTTAGGAAGTGCAATATGACCCCATAGACACTGTATATTCGATAGGCAATGGCTTGGAAAAACTACAACTCAGATTTCCCACCTCCTGGTTGGATTTATTTCTCAGGTTTTTGCCTGTCATATGAGTTCTGTTATACTCAAAGACATCATTCAAACAGTGTTACAAACTTCAGAGTGTTTGCTATCCAAATCTACTAATTATATGCATATTCTAGCTTTTATGGCTGAGTAGCAGGCAGTTTAATTTGGGCACGCTTTTCATCCAAATTTCTGAATGCTGCCCCCTACCCTAGTGAAGTTAACAGACCATAGTTCTGGCATGTCAGTTAGGACATCTACTTTGTACATGACACAAGTAATTTTTCCAACAGTTGTTTACAGACAGCGTATTTCACTTATAATTCACTATATCACAATTCCAGTGGGTCAGAAGTTTACATACACTAAGTTGACTGTGCCTTTAAACAGCTTGGAAAATTTCAGAAGATTATGTCATGGCTTTAGAAGCTTCTGATGGGCTAATTGACATAATTTGAGTCAATTGGAGGTGTACCTGTGGATGTATTTCAAGGCCTACCTTCAAACTTAGTACCTCTTTGCTTGACATCCTGGGAAAATGAAAAGAAATCAGCCAAGACCTCGGAAAAATATTGTAGACCTCCACAAGTCTGGTTCATCCTTCATCGCGCTACGGATCCCTTTTACGGGATCATTTTCCTAAACAACCACTGAATTGCAGGGCGTAAAA
>NC_036855.1:14950100-14953926 GCF_002910315.2 Salvelinus sp. IW2-2015
CTTCCAAATGCCTGAAGTACCACGTTCATCTATACAAACAATAGTACGCAAGTATAAACACCATGGGACCACACCGCCGTCATACTCCTCAGGAAGGAGACGCGTTCTTCTCCTAGAGATGAATCGTACTTTGTGCTCAAAGTGCAAATCAATCCCAGAACAACAGCAAAGGACCTTGTGAAGACGCTGGAGGAAAACACAGGTACGAAAGTATCTCCACAGTAAACGAGTCCTATATCACACAACCTGAAAGGTCGCCTCAGCAAGAAGAAGCCACTGCTCCAAAACCGCCATAAAAAAGCCAGACTACGGGTTTGGCAACTGGACATGGGACAAAGATTGTACTTTTGAGAAATGTCCTCTGGTCTGATGAAACAAAAATAGAATGTTGGCCATAATGACCATCGTTACGATGGAGAAAAGGGGAGCTTTCAAGTCAAACACCATCCCAATCATGAAGCACGGGGGTGGCAGCATCATGTTCTGGGTGCTTTTCTGCAGGAGGGACTGGGGCACTTCACAAAATAGATGGCATCATGAGGGAGAAAATGTGGATATATTGAAGCAACATCTCAATACATCAGTCAGGAAGTTAAAGCTTGGTCGCAAATGGGTCTTCCAAATGGACAATGACCTCAAGCATACTTCAAAGTTGTGGCAAAAGTGGTTTAAGGACAACAAATTCAAGGTTTTGGAGTGGACATCATCACAAAGCCTGACCTCAATCCTATAGAAAATTTGTGGGCAGAACTGAAAAGTGTGTGCGAGCAAGGAGGCCTACAAACCTGACTCAATTACACCAGCTCTGTCAGGAGGAATGGGCCAAAATTCACCCAACTTATTGTGGGAAGCTTGTGGAACCATGTATTGACCCAAGTTAAACAATTTAAAGGCAATGCTACCAAATACTAACTGAGTGTATGTAAACTTCTGACCCACTGGGAATGTGATGAAAAAATAAAAGCTGAATATAATCATCCTCTACTATATCTGACATTTACATTTTAAAATAAAGTGGATCCAACTGACCAAACAATTTTTACTAGGATTAAATGTCAGGAATTGTGGAAACTGAGTTTAAATGTATTTGGCTAAAGTGTAAAACTTCCGACTTCAACTGTACATCAGGAGAATTGCACTGTCATCTCTCATTGTTCCTTCCCCTAGTGTTGATTGGATGATGAGGTTTATTTAAAGTGTGGCGGACGCCACTACAGCAGGCCGCTAGTACAAGGTCAATATAGTTAGATCCAAGTGCTGACTGCAGCACTCGAAATCCACTCTACAGCCCCATCTGGATCTGAGGAGACTGACGATGAGCCACTACTAAAATATTTATAATCATGCAATCACAAGTGAAATATACCAAAACACAGTTTAGCTTGTTGTTAATCCACCTATCGTGTCAGATTTTGAAAATATGATTTGCAGCGAAAGAAATCTAAGCTTTTGTGAGTGTATCAATCAATGCTAGAACAGTTAGCCTTATTAGCTTGGTCACGAAAGTCAGAAAAGCAATAAAATTAATCGCTTACCTTTGA
This sequence comes from Salvelinus sp. IW2-2015, assembly GCF_002910315.2. Taxonomy (NCBI): domain Eukaryota; kingdom Metazoa; phylum Chordata; class Actinopteri; order Salmoniformes; family Salmonidae; genus Salvelinus; species Salvelinus sp. IW2-2015. Next base: position 14,951,642 of record NC_036855.1, read on the forward strand.
TAATCTTCGGATGTTTGCACTCACGAGACTCCCAGTTACACAACAAATGTTATTTTTGTTCGATAAATATTACTTTTATAACAAAAAAACGCCATTTGGGTTGCGCGTTATGTTCAGAAAACCAAAGCCTCGTTCCGTTCGACGAAAATTCCAAAAAGTATCCGTAATGGTCGTAGAAACATGTCAAATGTTTTTTATAATCAATTCTCAGGTTGTTTTTAACAAACATAATCGATAATATTTCGACCGTAACCTATTCAATAAGAGAGAAAAAGAAAATGGAGAGCTACCCTCTCGCGCGCAGGAACTAATCAGAGGACACCTGACTACTTTTGAGAAATCTCGCTCATTTTTTAAAATAAAAGCCTGAAACTATGTCTAAAGCCTGGTCACAGCCTGAGGAAGCCATTTGAAAAGGAATCTGGTTGATACCCCTTTAAATGGAAGAAAGACGGGCCAGGAAACAGTTATTTTTTATATATTTTTTAAAATCACTTCAGGTTTTCGCCTGCAGAATCAGTTTTGTTATACTCACAGACAATATTTTGACAGTTTTGGAAACTTTGGAGTTTTCTATCCTAATCTGTATTATATGCATATTCTACGACCTGGACCTGAGAAATTGTCCGTTTACCTTGGGAACGTTATTTAAAAAAAAATATATATATATATAATAATAATAATCTGACCCCTAGCGTCAAGAGGTTTTAAGGACAACAAATTCAAGGTTTTGGAGTGGACATCATCACAAAGCCCTGACCTCAATCCTATAGAAAATTTGTGGGCAGAACTGAAAAAGTGTGTGCGAGCAAGGAGGCCTACAAACCTGACTCAATTACACCAGCTCTGTCAGGAGGAATGGGCCAAAATTCACCCAACTTATTGTGGGAAGCTTGTGGAAGACCACCTGAAACATTTGACCCAAGTTAAACAATTTAAAGGCAATGCTACCAAATACTAATTGAGTGTATGTAAACTTCTGACCCACTGGGAATGTTATGAAAGAAATAAAAGCTGAAATAAATCATTCTCTCTACTATTATTCTGACATTTAACATTCTTAAAATAAAGTGGTGATCCTAACTAACCCAAGACAGGGAATTTTTACAAGGATTAAATGTCAGGAATTGTGAAGAATTGAGTTTAAATGTATTTGGCTAATATGTATGTTAACTTCTGACTTCAACTGTACATCAGGAAAGAAATGACACTGCTCTCCTCATTGTTACCTTCCCCCTAGTGTTGATTGGATGATGAGGTTTATTTAAAGTGGGCTACGGCCACTCCAGAGGCCCAGTCCAGGTCTATAGTTAGATCAGTGCTGCTGCAGCACTTCAGACTCCACCTCTACAGCCCCTTGGAGCTGAGGAGACTGACGATGAGCCCACTAATGAGCGTGGGAAAGCACTGCCAGCACACCAGCAGTGCTTAGTGCTGCTTACTACATGAAACACTTCTAGACTGCCCCTGGCCCTGAGCAGAATGCAATGTGATGGTATAGGGAGGTTAGAGGAAGGTGAGGATCTCTCCATTTCTCGCTCCAGGCAGGAGGAAATCTGTTCGTCCTTGCACTATGCAGTAAGTAAGGTTTTTGTGAGTGTGAATCTGCTCCCAATGTAAAAATTCTCTCCAATGCCCAAAAATCACTTAAGGACATTGACCTTAAAAATCCCCCCCTCTGTGTAAAGGTGAGACACCCACAGGCCTCACGACTCGTCTGAAGGTCCCTGGTACCATTTTAAAATTTATGGAAGTACTGTGTATACAGTTGAAGTCGGAAGTTTACATACAACTTAGCCAAATACATTTAAACTCAGGTTTTCACATTCTTGACATTTTAATCCTTGTAAAAATTCCCTGTCCTAGGTCAGTTAGGGTCACCACTTTATTTTAAGAATGTGAAATGTCAGAATAATAGTAGAGAGAATGATTTATTTCAGCTTTTATTTATTTGATCACATTCCGAGTGGGTCAGAAGTTTACATTAACTCAATTAGTATTTGGTTGAATTGCCTTTTAAATGGTTTAACTTGGGTCAAATGTTTCAGGTAGCCTTCCACAAGCTTCCCACAATAAGTTGGGTGAATTTTGGCCCATTCCTCCTGACAGAGCTGGTGTAACTGAGTCAGGTTTGTAGTCCTCCTTATTCGCACACGCTTTTTCAGTCCTGCCCACAGATTTTCTATAGGATTGAGGTCAGGGCTTTGTGATGGCCACTCCAATACCTTGACTTTGTTGTCCTTAAACCATTTTGCCACATCTTTGGAAGGATGCTTGGGGTCATT
>NC_036855.1:14956262-14969518 GCF_002910315.2 Salvelinus sp. IW2-2015
TGGGGATTCCTTAACATCAAGCGTGAGGTTAAAAATACATGTTAAGGGGGAGCAATGATCTCTGCGGCTAGGTGTAGGAGGCGGGTCTAGTTCATCAGGGCCAGGGGATTTTTTAAAATCAATTTCTTTCAGGGCTTTACACACTTCTGAAACAGAGAAGGATGAAAAGAGAACTTGGTGAAGGAATGCACAGGGATGTCAGGTAAATTCATAGGGGGCTCAATTATACCTTTGCCTCCTTTCAATAAACTGCCTGCATCTAAAAAATGCTGATTCAAAGCTTTCAGAATGGAGTTCTCTCAGTTACAATCTGTGTATCGACCAACAATTGTTTGGGAAGCTGTGTATTTTTTTTTGCACTCCAAACCCTTCACTACTTGCCAAAATTTGGATGGATTATTTACATTTTGTGAAGTAGATTTCAGGTAGTGGTCTGCTTTCAATTTGTCGTCACTAAACAGTCTCCATATACAGTAGAAGTCGGAAGTTAACTTGCACAAAAATCGTTTTTCAACCACTCCACAAATTTCTCGTTAACAAAACTATAGTTTTGGCAAGTCGGTTAGGACATCTACTTCGTGCATGACAAGTCATTTTTCCAACAATGTTTACAGACAGATTATTTCATTGTATCACAATTCCAGTGGGTCAGAAGTTTACATACAGTAAGTTGACTGTGCCTTTAAACAGCTTGGAAAATTCCATAAAAGATGTCATAGCTTTAGAAGCTTCTGATAGGCTAATTGATGTCAATTGGAGGTGTACCTGTGGATGTATTTCAAGGCCTACCTTCAAACTCAGTGCCTCGTTGCTTGACAAGATGGGAAATTCAAACGAAAAATCAGCCAAGACCTCAGAAAACAATTGGAGACTTCCACAAGTCTGGTTCATCCTTGGGAGCAATTTCCAAACCACTGAAGGTACCACATTAACTGTACAAACAATAGTATGCAAGTATAAACACCATGGGACAACGCCGCCGTCATACTGCTTAGGAAGGAGACGCATTCTGTCTCCTACAAAAGTATCTATATCCACAGTAAAACGAGTCCTATATCGACACAACCTGAAAGGCCGCTCAGCAAGGAAGAAGCCACTGCTCCAAAACCGCCATAAAAAGCCAGACTACGGTTTGCAACTGCACATGGGGACAAGGTTTGTACTTTTTGGAGAAATGTCCTCTGGTCTGATGAAACAAAAATAGAACTGTTTGGCCATAATGACCATCGTTATGTTTGGAGGAAAAAGGGGGCGGCTTGCAAGCCGAAGAACACCATCCCAACCGTGAAGCACAGGGTGGGAACATCATGTTTGTGGGGGTACTTTTCTGCAGGAGGGACTGGTGCACTTCACAAAATAGATGGCATCATTAGGATAGAAATGTGGATATATTGAAGCAACATCTCAAGACATCAGTCAGGAAGTTAAAGCTTGGTCGCAATGGATCTTCCAAATGGACAATGACCCCAAGCATCCTTCCAAAGATGTGGCAAAATGGTTTAAGGACAACAAAGTCAAGGTATTGGAGTGGCATCACAAAGCCCTGACCTCAATCCTATAGAAAATCTGTGGGCAGGACTGAAAAGCGTGTGCGAATAAGGAGGACTACAAACCTGACTCAGTTACACCAGCTCTGTCAGGAGGAATGGGCCAAAAATTCACCCAACTTATTGTGGGAAGCTTGTGGAAGGCTACTGAAACATTTGACCCAAGTTAAACCATTTAAAAGGCAATTCAACCAAATACTAATTGAGTTAATGTAAACTTCTGACCCACTCGGAATGTGATCAAATAAATTAAAAGCTGAAATAAATCATTCCTCTCTACTATTATTCTGACATTTCACATTCTTAAAATAAAGTGGTGACCCTAACTGACCTAGGACAGGGAATTTTTACAAGGATTAAAATGTCAAGAATGTGAAAACCTGAGTTTAAATGTATTGGCTAAGTTGTATGTAAACTTCCGACTTCAACTGTATACACAGTACTTCCATAAATTTTAAAATGGTACCAGGGACCTTCAGACGCGTCGTGAGGCCTGTGGGTGTCTCACCTTTACACAGAGGGGGGGATTTTAAGGTCAATGTCCTTAAGTGATTTTTGGGCATTGGAGAGAATTTTTACATTGGGAGCAGATTCACCACTCACAAAAACCTTACTTACTGCATAGTGCAAGGACGAACAGATTTCCTCCTGCCTGGACGAGAAATGGAGGATCCTCACCTTCCTCTAACCTCCCTATACCATCACATTGCATTCTGCTCAGGCCAGGGGCAGTCTAGAAGTGTTTATGTAGTAAGCAGCACTAAGCACTGCTGGTGTGCTGGCAGTGCTTTCCCACGCTCATTAGTGGCTCATCGTCAGTCTCCTCAGCTCCAAGGGGCTGTAGAGGTGGAGTCTGAAGTGCTGCAGCAGCACTGATCTAACTATAGACCTGGACTGGGCCTCTGGAGTGGCCGTAGCCCACTTTAAATAAACCTCATCATCCAATCAACACTAGGGGAAGGTAACAATGAGGAGAGCAGTGTCATTTCTTTCCTGATGTACAGTTGAAGTCAGAAAGTTAACATACATATTAGCCAAATACATTTAAACTCAATTCTTCACAATTCCTGACATTAATCCTTGTAAAAATTCCCTGTCTTGGGTTAGTTAGGATCACCACTTTATTTTAAGAATGTTAAATGTCAGAATAATAGTAGAGAGAAATGATTTATTTCAGCTTTTATTTCTTTCATAACATTCCCAGTGGGTCAGAAGTTTAACATACACTCAATTAGTATTTGGTAGGCATTGCCTTTAAATTGTTTAACTGGGTCAAATGTTTTCAGGTGGTCTTCCACAAGCTTCCCCCAATAAGTTGGGTGAATTTTGGCCCATTCCTCTGACAGAGGCTGGTGTAATTGAGTCAGGTTTGTAGGCCTCCTTGCTCGCACACACTTTTTCAGTTCTGCCCACAAAGTTTTCTATAGGTATGAAGTCAGGGCTTTGTGATGGCCACTCCAATACCTTGACTTTGTTGTTCCTTAAGCCATTTTGCCACAACTTTGAAAGTATGCTGAGGTCATTGTCCATTTGGAAGACCCATTTGCGACCAAGCTTTAACTTCCTGACTGATGAATTGAGATGTTGCTTCAATATATCCACATTTTCCTCCCTCATGATGCCATCTATTTTGTGAAGTGCACCAGTCCCTCCTGCAGAAAAGCACCCCCAGAACATGATGCTGCCCACCCCGTGCTTCATGATTGGGATGGTGTTTGACTTGAAAGCCTCCCCCTTTTTCCTCCAAACATAACGATGGTCATTATGGCCAAACAGTTCTATTTTTGTTTCATCAGACCAGAGGACATTTCTCCAAAAAGTACAATCTTTGTCCCCATGTGCAGTTGCCAAACCGTAGTCTGGCTTTTTTATGGCGGTTTTGGAGCAGTGGCTTCTTCTTCTTGCTGAGCGGCCTTTCAGGTTGTGTTGATATAGGACTCGTTTTTACTGTGGATATAGATACTTTGTACCTGTTTCCTCCAGCATCTTCACAAGTCCTTTGCTGTTGTTCTGGGATTGATTTGCACTTTTTAGCACAAAGTACATTCATCTCTAGGAGAAGAACGCGTCTCCTTCCTGAGCGGTATGACGGCGGTGTGGTCCCATGGTGTTTATACTTGCGTACTATTGTTTGTTAATGATAACGTGGTACCTTCAGGCATTTGGAAAGGTGAAGGATGGATGAACCAGACTTGTGGAGGTCTACAATATTTTTTTCCGAGGTCTTGGCTGATTTCTTTTCATTTCGCCAGATGTCAAGCAAAGAGGTAGTAAGTTTGAAGGTAGGCCTTAAATACATCCACAGGTACACCTCCAATTGACTCAAATTATGTCAATTAGCCATCAGAAGCTTCTAAAGCTGACATAATCTTCTGAAATTTTCCAAGCTGTTTAAAGGCACAGTCAACTTAGTGTATGTAAACTTCTGACCCACTGGAATTGTGATATAGTTGAATTATAAGGAAATACGCTGTCTGTAACAACTGTTGGAAAATTACTTGTGTCATGTACAAAGTAGATGTCCTAACTGACAATGCCAGAACTATGGTCTGTTAACTTCACTAGGCGTAGGGGGCAGCATTCAGAAATATTGGATGAAAAAAGCGTGCCCAAATTAACGGGCCTGCTTACCTCAGCCAGTAAAAGGCTAGAATACTGCATATAATTAGTAGATTTGATAGCAAACACTCTCGAAAGGTTTTGGGGGGTAAGCAACTGTTTGAATGATGGTCTTGGGTATGAACCAGAACTACATATGACAGGGCAAAAACCTGAGAAATAAATCCACCAGGAGGTGGGAAATCTGAGTTGTAGTTTTTCCAAGCCATTGCCTATCGGAATATACAAGTGTCTATGGGGTCATATTGCACTTCCTAAGCTTCCCGACTTAGATATCAACAGATTTAGAACTTGTTTGATGCTTCTACTGGTTGAAGGAGAGGGGATGGGAGCTGAATGAGTCAGAGGTCTGCCAGGTAGCATGAGCTGACCACGCGCGTTCACCGTGAGAGTTAGCTTTGCGTTCCAGTTGCATTTCTACCAGACAAGGAAATCTCCGTTGGAACATTATTGAAGATTTATGATAAAAAATCCTAAGATTGATTCTAAGTTATGGAAATCTGCTTTTGTACTGCCTCTCCTGAAAGGTGGAGATCCTTCAGTACTTGACAACTATCGACCCATATCAAAATTGTCTGTACTGTCAAAGGTACTGGAGTCCTTAGTTAGTAGGCAGCTTCCAAGAAAACATCTTAAATGGAATGCAATCAGGTTTTAGGTCTGGCCACAGCACTGTTTCAGCAACATTGAAGGTTTTAAATGACATCCACTGTGCTCTTGATAAGAAGTTASARTGTGTGTCTGTTTTTATTGATTTGTCGAAGGCTTTTGACACCGTGGACCATGCTGTGTTAGTGCAAAGGTTGAAATGTTGTGGAATTACTGGTCATGCTCTAGATTGGTTTATAAATTACCTATCAAATCCTACACAATGTGTAATGGCGGGTGGTTGTAAATCTGAGTCCATAGAGGGGTGCTCAGGTGTTCCGCAAGGTTCTATTTTGGGCCCACTGTTGTTCATTTTGTATATCAACAACATTGGGGATCTTATTGAAACCGTGGATGTTAATTTTTATGCAGATGATACTGTTCTTTATTCAAGTGGTAGTAGTTTATATTTAGCTTTTGAAAATGCCCAAAGAGCATTTAACATCATATAACAAGATCTGTATGATTTAAAGCTGATTCTAAATTCGGGTAAATCAAAATGCATGGTATTTTCAATTGCCAGGCATGTTACAAATCATGTCATTGCTACATTGGCTGGACATACTATAGAGCAAGTTAAAGTGTACAAATTTTGGGGTGTGTGGGTTGATGATAAGCTGAGCTTCACTGTGCATGTAGAGAACTTGATAAGGAAGCTCAAGCTGAAAATAGGATTTTATTACCGGCATAAGGCTTGTTTTTCTTTTGAGGCCAGGAATGAGCTGGTACGATGTACATTACTGTCGGTTTTAGATTTTAGTGATTATTTATTTATATATATATATATATATATATATATATATATATATATGCAGGCCTCAGCGTAGGCTTGAACACTGGTATACACTGATTTATAAGGCAATATTGGGTAAAATGCCATTTTATCTCTGTTCTTTTTTTTAGTCAGGTCAGTAAATAAATATCTATTACGGTCCCATTCTGATTTGCTTCTAACATTACCAAAAATGTTGTGCCCTCATTCTGTGTGGTTTCATACTGTGTTTCTGCTGTGTGTTTCAGCATGCCCTACGTCTCCTGGCCTTCGGACAGCTTTATAAAGTTCTGAATATGAGTCCTCTCCCTCCAACCAAACCATCACACAGACTCTCAGGGTCAGACAAAAAAGGTGTGTGTGTTCAAACTTGAGTGTATGTGCTAGTGCGTAAACTCCGAGATCTCAGGTGGTCTCTGCTCTCCTGAATGTGAATCCATACTTTGTTCCACAGGAACCTGCCGGAAAAGGCAGCATGAAGATGAACACACTAACGACAGACAACTCTTCAAGAAGATGAAACGCAACCTGATGAGAGGTCAGATTCACTGTTGCTCTGACTCAACATCTCTGAATCCTTTTCCTCTCTACTCAGCCTGGAGAACAACTTGAAGTAATGTAGATGCATAGTCTTTCTAAAGGTCAGCTTATGCCCGTTGACCATACAGGAACTCTAGAATAGAATGCTGGTACATTCCAGAATGTCATTACTCAAAAACAGCATTTTGAGTGGGTTATTCATACCATCTCTCACTCACCCCTCACGGCCAGTACGGATGTAATTAAATCCCCCCTCACTGTGACACCAATCCCACAGGGCTTTAATCTCCCACAGTTCAAAGCAGGGAGTTGAAATGCATTGGGGATTAATCTCCCCCTCCAGGCAGTCTCACACATAATTATCTATCTACCTCTCTCAGGAAACCCTACCTACATTATAGAAAACCCTACTTACAGTGCACTCAAAGTATTCACACCCCTTGACTTTTTCCAAATTTTGTTACATTAGTCTTATTCTAAAATGTATACAAATATTTGTTTCCTCATCAATCTACACACAATACCCCATGATGACAAAGTGAAAACTGTTTTTTAGACATTTTTGCACATTTATTATTTTTTAACAGAAATACCTTATAAGTATTCAGAACCTTTGCTATGAGACTTGAAATTGAGCTCGGGTACGTCCTGTTTCCATTGATCATCCTTGAGATGTTTCTACAACTTGATTGGAGTCCACCTGTGGTAAATGTAATTTCAATTGATTGGACATGATTTGGAAGGCACACAACCTGTCTATAAGGTCCCACAGTTGACAGTACATGTCAGAGCAAAAACCAAGCCATGAGGTGGAAGGAATTGCCTGTAGAGTACCAAGACAGTACCAAGGCACAGATCTGGGTAAGGGTACCAAAACAATTCTGCGGCATTGAAGGTTCCCAAGAACACAGTGGCCTCCATTATTAAATGGAAGTAGTTTGGAACCACCAAGACTCTTCCTAGAGCTGGCCACCGGCCAAACTGAGCAATCGGGGGAGAAGAGCCTTGGTCAGGGAGGTGACCGATGGTCACTGACAGAGCTCCAGGGTTCCTCTGTGGAGATGGGAAAACCTTTGAAGAGGCAGAAAGGAGATGCGTTCTGTCTCCTAGAGATGAACGTACTTTGGTGTGAAAAGTGCAAATCAATCCCATGCAATAAAATTGAAATTAATTACTTAAAAATCATACAATGTGATTTTCTGGATTTTTGTTTTAGATTCCGTCTCTCACAGTTGAAGTGTACTTATGATAAAAAATTACAGACCTCTACATGCTTTGTAAGTAGGAAAACCTGCAAAATCGGCAGTGTATCAAATACTTGTTCTCCTCACTGTATATATATATTTTTAAATGTAAACCTGTTTTTGCTTTGTCATTATGGGGTACTGTGTGTAGATTGACGAGGGGAAAATAAGGCTGTAACTTAACAAAATTGGGGGGGAATTCAAGGGGTCTGAATATTTTCCGAATGCATTTTTTGTTTTGTTTTACAGGACACCCTACTTACAGGACACCCTACCTACATTACAGGACAATCCATGTATTACCACCACCACCTCCCACTCTGACACACCTGTTCCCTCCCTCAATATCACTCCTCGTCGGTCTGGGCATTTAGATTAGAACACACCTTGAACACCTGCCGTGCTGATCTAGTACAGAATCAGAATCCTCTGTATAGAATTAGACCTAGAAAGTACTGTACAGAATGAAACTACCACATACAGTTGAAGTTGTAAGTTTACATTCACTTACGTTGGAGTCATTTAAAACTTGTTTTTCAATCACTCCACAAATTTCTTGTGAACAAACTATAGTTTTGGCAAGTCGGTTAGGACGTCTACTATGTGCATGACACAAGTAATTTTTCCAACAATTGTTTACAGACAGATTATTTCACTTATAATTAATTCACTATCACAATTCCAGTGGGTCAGAAGTTTACATACACTAAGTTGACTGTGCCTTTAAACACCTTGGAAAATTCCAGATAAGAATTTGATAGGCTAATTGACATAATTTGAGTCAATTGGAGGTGTACCTGTGGATGTATTTCAAAGCCTACCTTCAAACTCAGTGCCTCTTTGCTTGACATCATGGGAAAATCAAAAGAAATCAGCCAAGACCTCAGAAACAAAGTTGTAGACCTCCACAAGTCTGGTTCATCCTTGGGAGCAATTTCCAAATGCCTGAAGGTACCACGTTCATCTGTACAAACAATTTGTACTCAATGTATAAACACCATGGGACCACGCAGCCGTCATACTGCTCAGGAAGGAGATGCGTTCTAACTCCTAGAGATGAACGTACTTTGGTGCGAAAAGTGCAAATCAATCCCAGAACAACAGCAAAGGACATTGTGAAGATTCTGGAGAAACGGGTACAAAAGTATTATATCCACAGTAAAACGAGTCCTATATCGACACAACCTGAAAGGCCGCTCAGCAAGGAAGAAGCCACTGCTCCAAAACCGCCATAAAAAAGCCAGACTACAAGTTTGCAACTGCACATGGGGACAAAGATTGTATTTTTTTGAGAAATGTCCTCTTGTCTGATGAAACATAAATTGAACTGTTTGCCATAATGACCATCGTTATGTTTGGAGGAAAAAGGGGGAGGCTTGCAAGCCGAAGAACACCATCCCAACATCATGTTGTGGGGTGGTTTGCTGCAGGAGGACTGGTACACTTCACAAAATAGATGAGGGAGGGAAATGATGTGGATATATTGAAGCAACATCTCAAGACATAGTCGGGAAGTTAAAGCTTGGTCGCAAATGGGTCTTCCAAATAGACATTGACCCCAAGCATACTTCCAAAGTTGTGGCAAAATGGCTTAACTTCTCTGCGCTACGGATCCCTTTTACGGGATCATTTTCCTAAACAACCACTGAATTGCAGGGCGTAAAATATTTATAATCATGCAATCACAAGTGAAATATACCAAAACACAGTTTAGCTTGTTGTTAATCCACCTATCGTGTCAGATTTTGAAAATATGATTGCAGCGAAAGAAATCTAAGCTTTTTGTGAGTGTATCAATCAATGCTAGAACAGTTAGCCTTATTAGCTTGGTCACGAAAGTCAGAAAAGCAATAAAATTAATCGCTTACCTTTGATAATCTTCGGATGTTTGCACTCACGAGACTCCCAGTTACACAACAAATGTTATTTTTTGTTCGATAAATATTACTTTTATAACAAAAAAACGCCATTTGGGTTGCGCGTTATGTTCAGAAAACCAAAGCCTCGTTCCGTTCGACGAAAATTCCAAAAAGTATCCGTAATGGTCGTAGAAACATGTCAAATGTTTTTTATAATCAATTCTCAGGTTGTTTTTAACAAACATAATCGATAATATTTCGACCGTAACCTATTCAATAAGAGAGAAAAAGAAAATGGAGAGCTACCCTCTCGCGCGCAGGAACTAATCAGAGGACACCTGACTACTTTTGAGAAATCTCGCTCATTTTTTAAAATAAAAGCCTGAAACTATGTCTAAAGCCTGGTCACAGCCTGAGGAAGCCATTTGAAAAGGAATCTGGTTGATACCCCTTTAAATGGAAGAAAGACGGGCCAGGAAACAGTTATTTTTTATATATTTTTTAAAATCACTTCAGGTTTTCGCCTGCAGAATCAGTTTTGTTATACTCACAGACAATATTTTGACAGTTTTGGAAACTTTGGAGTTTTCTATCCTAATCTGTATTATATGCATATTCTACGACCTGGACCTGAGAAATTGTCCGTTTACCTTGGGAACGTTATTTAAAAAAAAATATATATATATATAATAATAATAATCTGACCCCTAGCGTCAAGAGGTTTTAAGGACAACAAATTCAAGTTTTGGAGTGGACATCATCACAAAGCCCTGACCTCAATCCTATAGAAAATTTGTGGGCAGAACTGAAAAAGTGTGTGCGAGCAAGGAGGCCTACAAACCTGACTCAATTACACCAGCTCTGTCAGAGGAATGGGCCAAAATTCACCCAACTTATTGTGGGAAGGCTATTCGAAATGTTTGACCCAAGTTAAACAATTTAAAGGCAATGCTACCAAGTACTAACTGAGTGTATGTAAACTTCTGACCACTGGGAATGTGATGAAATAATAAAGCTGAATTAAATCACTCTACTATTATTCTGACATTTCACATTCTTAAAATAAAGTGGGGATCTTAACTGACCTAAAACAATTTTTACTAGGATTAAATGTCAGGAATTGTGAACTGAGTTTAAATGTATTTGGCTAAAGTGTATAAACTTCCGACTTCACTGTGTACTTTTGATTGATGTTATTGAAGGCCTGTATGGTCTCCATGTTTCCTCCTCCTAGTTCTGGACAGTGAGATGATGGACCCCAACCACCCCATGAACGCCCTGATGAGACTGAACCAGGTCACCCGGGGCTGCAGTATAAGCTGTTGTCCCAGTCTGGCCCGGTCCACACTCCAGTTTTTACCATGTCTGTGGACGTACAGGGCATGTCCATGAGGCTCTGGCTCTTCTAAGAAGACTGCCAAACTCAAAGTAGCACTTAAGGTAACAAACCTATTTTTGTAAATGTCACAGGATTAGCAAATGGAGTAACTTGAGGTTCGTCCGAAGCTAGGGGGCAGTATTTTGATGTTTGGATAAAAAACGTTCCCAAAGTAAACTGCCTATTTCTCAGGCCCAGAAGCTAGAATATGCATATAATTGGCAGATTAGGATAGAAAACACTCTAAAGTTTCCAAAACTGTCAAAATATTGTCTGAGTATAACGGAACTGATATTGCGACGAAAATCCAACCAGGAAGTGCTGTTTTTCTGAAACTACTCTGTTCCATTGCAAGCCTATCCTTCATTTTTAAAGGGATATCAACCAGATTCCTTTCCCTATGGTTTCCACAGGGTGTGAACAGTCTTTAGACATAGTTTCAGGCTTTTATCTGAAAAATGAGCGAGAATGATCACATCGCGTCAGTGGATAGCCAGATGTCCTTAGATTTGTTCATGCGCGCGCCACTGGAGCGAGACCTTTTCTTTCTCTCTTGTATTGAAAAGTTTACCGTCCGGTTGAAATATTATCGATTATTTATTGTAAAAACAACCTGAGGATTGATGATAAAAAACATTTGACATGTTTCTACCAACTTTACGGATAATTCTTGGAATTTTCGTCTGCCCGTCGTGACCTGCACGAGCCTGTGGATTACTAAGCAAAACGCGCCAACCAAATGGAGGTTTTTGGATATAAAGAGAATCTTTATGGAACAAAACTAACATTTATTGTGTAACTGGTAGTCTCGTGAGTGCAAACATACGAAGATCATCAAAGGTAAGCGATTTATTTTATTGCTTTTCTGACTTTCGTGACCAATCTACTTTGCTGCTAGCTATTTGTAATGTTTTGTCTGCTGAGAGCTGTCCTCACATAATCYCATGGTTTGCTTTCACCGTAAAGCTTTTTTGAAATCTGACATGCCAGGTGGATTAACAACAAGCTAAGCTGTGTTTTGGTATATTGCACTTGTGATTTCATGAAAATTAAATATTTTTAGTAATTTAATTTGAATTTGGCGCTCTGCAATTCACCTGATGTTGACACAAATGATCCCGCTAAAGGGATCGGTGCGCCAAGAGGTTTTTAATTTGGGAGAACGGGCTTGTGGTAATGGCTGGAGCGGAATCAGTGGAATGGAATAAGATGCCATTCCATTTGCTCCGTTCCGGACATTATTATGAGCTGTTCCCCTCAGCAGCCTCCTGTGAATGGGCAACATGTTACGAGAGGATGAAGATTAACAGTTAGGACAGGCAGAGGACAGAAGTGGATTTTGAACAAAGACGTAGAATCATCTGTACATGTACATGTACTGTAGCACTGTGACACGGACAGTATTACATGGACTCATGGCAGATATGACAAAACGTTTGGGTGCTCTCTATCATGATAGCACACCGTGTCCAAGTAAGTGCTGCTCCTCTAGATCTTACAGTGCATATTATTTGACCACCCCTTTGTTCCTCTTGCTCATGGTCTCCAGGTCCTACAGGCTCTTGGTTACCCAGCTGGCTTCGAAGTGGACCTGGACTCCCTGAGCGCTGATGAGAGATCTGACGGCGAGGGACGCAACCACAGAAGTGAGAGAAACGACAGAATGTCCACCAGCTCCAGAAGCAACTCTGTCACCTCCACAGACACATGCGAGGTAACACAACCGTCACACTGACAACACGAGGTAACCTCACAACCTTCACACTAGGGCTGGGCGGTATACCGTATATTACTATATACCGGTATTGATGCACGGACCGGTTTGGGTTTTTACTTTATCTTCTATAACGTTATTTGAATGTTTGGTTTGTTAAATGTGATACGCCGCGTGTAACGTCCATTTTTATAGTTTACTCCGCTACTTGAGTCATCCCGCTCCGCTCTCTCTCTCTCCACACAGACCTAGTCCCTCCCCCTGTCACTCAAGGAGCGCATTTGTTGTTGCTTGACCACGAGACATTTGTTCAGTCTGCATGGTCAATGCAGCACATGCAACAATGTTTCCAATTTGATCTTAATATAAATCCACAAGCATTCTATAAATACAATATTAGTTTGTGTTTCTTACATCTGCTAACAGCTAGTTTGTATTTTCTTATTAAGTTAAGCTAAACCGTGTTGCTAGCTAACTAGCTAATAAAAGTACTGAGTCAGAGCAAACGTAGCTAGCTTGTTATGCTGATGAATGAGGACCCAAAAGCGACGTAATAGTAACAGAGTCTTTATTCCAGTATTAAACAAATAATGATTCTCCTGGATATAATCAATGGTAATCCAAAACAGGAAACTGAAATCCTCTCGTCAATAGAGAGGAACGCCTGGAGACGCGACCACAGACTGCAYGTCGCTTCGGGAAGGCACTGGCCGTAGCTGACATAGACACCTGCTCACACGCAGCATCTGAAGAAGGCAAAGAACACGACAGGGCGAAACAAGGACACAGGAAAGGAACAGCAAACATCAAACAAGAATCCGACAAGGACAGAAGCGGAAAACAGAGGGAGAAATAGGGACTCTAATCAGAGGGCAAAATAGGGGACAGGTGTGAAAGAGTAAATGAGGTCGTTAGGAGAATGAGAAACAGCTGGA